>NW_010190092.1:0-2952 GCF_000695765.1 Mesitornis unicolor
CTAATATTCTGTGATTCTGTGATTCTTTGAAATCACAAAGACCTGTCTCCATACAATTAAACTCTCCTAACTTCTGAAACAGAATGTTCACATCAAAATGTCTAACGACAAATCATCTTTTGCTGATGCACTGACTCCAGGAAAGAACGTACGACTTGTTTCAGAGGCTTCAGGATAACATGGGCTAAAAATACACTGGGAGTATTTTAACATGTTAACAGCAAAAGGAATTGAATTCCAACCTTGGCAATTTTCCCTGGCATTTTTCAATTTACAAGTATGGACACTATTTATAAAAATATCCAGTATCCTATTTTTCAAGGTTTTAGCAAGTCTAAAATAAAATGACTGAAAGCAGAGACCATATTTGCAGCATAACAGCTAAACAGTCTATGTGCAAGATCAGTTCATATTTTTTTTTGTTTAGCTAATTCAGCTTATAGATCAGGTCTCTGCTCAGAGCTCTCCTAGCTGAAGAGTCTTCTCTGTTTTTGAAATGTATCATTAGTCTAGTGAAATCTTAGTTTCTTTATGGCCCAAATCCATCTGTATAATCAATCAAAATAAATAACCTCTTCACGACATTAATTACTATTTTTTTGTATAAAAAACCTGGTTACTCCTCCCTGAAATTGCACCTTTTTGTTGGCCTATTCTGGTTTGGATATGCTCACATCTTTATGAAATGACACAAACAGACAATAGTAATCTCCTGCCTAGCAAAGCCATATGAGGTTCTTTATTGTGAAAAAAACACCACTTCCCACTGGAATAGAAAATGCCAAGTCTCATGGAAAAAAATGTTTGAAAATAATCACATTTTCACTAACTTACATTCTGTAAAGACTGTAACTGGAATTACGGCATATGGTTTATTGCTGAATCATTTGAAATCAAGCATAACCAATCATTCTGCAGTGGTAAGTAGCTAAAAAGTCACTGTACAAGAAGTTTCTGATACCTTTATAGATACCACAACATCAGCCCATGTGAAGTTGGCACAGAATGACTTTCCACAGTACAAAAATAAGACATTTTTGCAAGGCTATACTAGTAACTCATCAGTAAGAAAGAGTTGTAAGTGATCTTAATATTGTGGTCTACACCAGGGATTAAATTTCACATTCTAATATTTTATTGACTCAGTTTTTGTCAACTCTGTTTAAAGAGATGACTTTCTAGGCAAGATTGAATGGATGGTTACTTGCAGGTTACTCATCCTCTTAAGATTCTAACCATGGCATTTTTCTTTCAGAAGTACTTACATAAAGTAATAGTTGCAGGAAAGTTGTCTTTGTGTGCAAAATATGATTTTTATTGTTACATTCTTGCTGGAAGTGACCCTTTTCTTGGAATGAATTATCAAATTGAGAGGTATGTTTTCTTTGCTTTACACCACTTACATTTTTTTTCCCTAACAAGTTGTTTATCCTTGTGCCTTTACACTGTTAAAGGAGGGTTACTGTTCAAGACTTACTTTAGTTCTTACTAATAGAAGCACAATAGAAGAACATTAAAATAATTCTAGCAGATTTGAACTTATTTCAGTTGTTATACTGTACAAATGTGTCTGAGGCTGTCTAACCTTCAGCCTTCTGGTTATATGTTACCTGCTGTGTGTCTGAGGTCTCTGACTTCTGAGATGTATTTATGGTTCAACAGGCACTCAGACCTCAACCTTGAAAGTACTGAGAGGCTAGATTCCACTAAAAAAGTTAAATGTTGAAGCACTTTCGAGGATAAGGACATAGTGACTAAGGATGGTCTCAGAAAAAACTCAGAGATTACTGAGCAAATATATATTTATTGTGAATTTTCTCCAGTTACAGTGAGCAGGCTTTGAATGCTATTTTGAGGAGATTGGCACAGTATAGGCATAACTAGCTTCATTGTCTTTAGCTGACTGATAAGCACAAGACAGGCTGTCTTTGACGCAGATAAGAAACACTTTCATATTCTGTGGACAAAGACTAGCTTCTCTAAGAGGTAAGGCAAGGTGCCTAACCTAAGACTCATATTGATTATCACTGCTTGAAGGAGATCCTCTCTACTAGTTATGGAATGAATCTAAGCAAAATAGTTCCCTATTCATAAATCATTGTTATTCTTTTGCATTTTTATGATAATATTCAATTACTAAACTCCTGTTGATGAATTTCAGACATGAAAATGTATGTATAGGTATAGATTACTTCCATGCTGAATAAAATACTATACCTAACACAATGTTTGTAGCTTAAATTTGTCACAATAATAAGATACCTTGTAACTGTCAGTCAAGTGTAAGATCAGAACCATAGAAACTGGAATTGATGATGTTCTCATTCCTTAGCGTTTGCTGAGTTAGTCTTGCTACTGATCTACACAGAGCAGCAGAAAAGTGAACATAAAAGTAATTTTATACAACATTTAACTATGTTTTCACTCCACTAGAGTACACAATTTGGTATCCACAAAATATTGCTTTTCCTTTGAACGTGGTATACAGTCCAGTCCTAAAGATCTCAAGAGGGATTATTAACTTGGACAAGCACCTCACTAGTTATGTTTACAAGGCTTCGGTTTATCTCAAAGACAAAGCAGATTTGTATTTCTTTAATGTGTAGATGGAGCATATTAAATTCCTCTTTACAAAACTCCATCTGCCTATCATTGGGAAGTAGTGAATTATTTTCTTATTTTATTTTGCTTGTGCATGCAGCTTTAGCTTTACCTATTAAAATGTCTTTATTTCAACCCATGAGCTTTTTCACTTTTACCCTTCTGATTCTCTTCCCTCTCCCACAGTGGCGGGAGTGAGTGACCAGCTGGGTGGGACTTAACTGCCTACCTGACAGGGTTGATGTACAACAGTAAAAATGGTACAAATGTAAGCATGTGCAGGTACTATTGTAATTACTACTGCAATCAAACCTTATCTTCTTTCAGCCCTAAAAAGAAAATTATTCAGCA
>NW_010190092.1:2983-13984 GCF_000695765.1 Mesitornis unicolor
GGGCAAGGATGTGGCAAATTGTATTCAATTACCTGCTTTATGACAGTCTGTCTACAGGATGCTGCAGTAGTCATCAGGATCCTTAGTGGAAATTTTTTTCAAAGGCTGGAATAAGGCTAAAAAGCTGCTATTGCCAAGGTGTTCCAGGAAAACAATGGTATCCAAACTCTCATTTATGTGAACTAATTGGTCAGATGCAAGCAATAAGGTATGCAACTGCCACAGTACAACACTGTGCCTGAGTTAAAAAGCCTTACTGAGAGGCAAACTGTAGTAACTAAAAAAATATTTATGTACTCAAAAAGCTCCCAGATGAGCTTCTAGGTAGTTCTACTGTATCTTTGCTTTTGTTATATATGTACCCAAAGACTTCTCAACTACTTAACTTTAAAGAGCAATAATAATAGCATATTTTTAATTTCTTTCACTTTGTTTCTCTTGCATTTATTCTTTTCCAGTTTCTCAACATATTGCTTTCACATTTTCTCTTTAAAGCGATCATTTTCCAATTCTCTCTCAATTTTTCATTGCCTTGCAGTTTCTCCTGTTTTCCCTCAATTGCTTTGTCCCCCTTTTTTTATTTTGCCAGCCTCAAGATTTTACGAATTTTATATAGTTGTTCATTTTCTCCCTCACCAATTATACTCTAGCAGCTGTATGTAAAAGAAAAATGACAAGCTAGTCACTTCCCTGTCTGTATTGAACTGTGGGCAAAAGACTGAACTTGGTGCAGGAAGGAACTGACTAATCAGCCTTCCTTTACAGCCAGATTCATGTTTAAAAGAATTCAGAAAAATGAATCATTCCAAAAGCTAATAATACATTGCTTTGCACCTTGGGGGAAGTAATTTCAGGCTCTGGCAGATGAGCTCTGGCATCAGCAATTTAAGACAAAATTGTTCCCAACTCTCTGCCCACCCACAGATTAACCTTCTGTAGAAGTGTGCAGAGGTGGTGTGTCACCATGCTTTGCTGCTCCCACTGATTGGCTGGCTGCTCAGATTGAGACTCAAGCCTGGGGAACAGAACAACTAAAATGTGAAGACACTGCTCTTTCCTCATTGTAGATGGAATTTTTGTGACCATACTCCTTTCTTAAATTGTGCTCATAACCTGGAAAAACTGAAATTTTTGTTGAGGATTGAGGCACGAACACAATTCTATGCCCTTGGACACAATCAGGTCTTAAACTTTTACATCTTTTGGTTAATTAAGGTCCATTTAGATCCATAGTAATGCCTAACACACACAGCAGAGGGGCAACTGATGATCTGGAAGGAAGGAATGGAGAAGAACAACCTGAGAGGAAGAAGTGAAAAGTGAAGTTATAAAGGAAAAGTCAGTTATAAAGGAAATATAATAGTTTCAATTATCTTGCTTTTTATTGGATTTTATTTGTAGATCTGTATATTTTATTCTTCTGTTCATTCTCCTTGGTGTCCTAAAAGTTTTGAAGTCCTGGTCATCCTCATCCAAGTTACCATCTATTCAGCATTATTAAAGATCCTCCATGGTGGATGAGAAGCACATCTAAAACTCTCTCATTTCTTTTTTTCCACTTTTCCTATAACTAAGCAGGACTTAATAAGACATGTAGCTCATTTTGGAAATGTCAGCATTTTTGGGATATCTATGTGAGGCTGAAGGTATGACTCGGGACCAAAAGAGTGTTCTCATCCTTTTGGAGGAGCAGCAAGAAATACTTCTGTACAGCACCTAAAATGCTAAATCCAGTGGTCATGTTTAGGCACTGAATTCCATCCTGAGCCCTACAGCGTCTCCCTCTAAGCAGATGTTACGATTCACCTTTACTTTGAAGCCTGTGCTCTGAATGACTTTGAATTTGTGCATGAAAAGCTCCATTCATCTGATACCTAAAGTTGGCAACATAGGATGTTATGAGATATTTTCAGTCTCTCTCTCTGATGGACGTGAGAACAAGTATATACATCTCTGAGATCTGAAGCAGCTACTATTTCTTTATTCTTTCCTCTTCTTCCTGGGCAAGATATTCCTCTTCAAATTCATTCTCCATTTTTGAATTATCTTATTCTGTCTCCATTACACCAATTTATACTTCAGGTCATGATTTAAAATTTCAAGATCCTCCACTTATACTCTTTTCCTATCTAGGAGACACAGAAGACTAACACAAACACATACACAGTTTGAGAGGACGGTATAAAATTAGAGCAGCTTTTCTACAGTGTTTTCTATGACCTTGTATTTTCTGAAGATAAATACCTTTAATTTTGTGTACTGTCTACTGTTGATTTATATAAAGTTAGGCTATTTCAAATAGACTTTTGTTCCTCATGAAAGAAACAAATCTAGTTTTCCTTGCTGGAAGTTCCTCTTCTTGAAATTTCTTTCAGCTACCTCTCTCTAGATCAAAGATTCTTAAAGGCACAGATACGTGAACATCTATAGTAATAAATATAAACTAATACACAGGTTAAAATGTAAGGAATTAGGACTTGCTAGAACTTGATTTGCTAACCACTTTAAAATTTTCTGTCTCACTACACCATTTAATCTATGAGTTCAAAAATCGATATATCAGTTTAAAAAAGTAAAAGATGGGGTTCTTTAAAGGAAAAAAAAAGTGTTGTTTTTTTTTCTTACAAGTGTCTCATATGGGAATGGAAATATCTACTTGCATAAACAGTAATGCTGGATAACTACCCTAGCTATTTATCGGAGAGAAGACTGTGCTCACTTATGTTGTGAGGGCTAGAATAGACCACCGTTGGCTGTCATCAGAATCCACATTTCACCTTTGTAGCAGAAGTAATTCTTCCATACAGAACTGGGACAAAACTCAGCTTATTAACATAAGAGTGACAACAAATGACCTTGTGAGTTGCTTCTGTTTATTGCATTTCAATATCACCACCTGATGCATACAAAATTTCAAAAGAAAAATTGTTAGGAATCTGCATAATGAATACAAATGAGAGTACATTGAGAGGACAATATTAAGGAGTCACTCTGCACAGAATAAAATGAAAAAAAAAGCATGCTCCTGCAAAAAACCTTTCAAGACAGTTCAGTTTCTTTGGAAGCTATTACTTTTCATGCAGCAGAAAACTGATTTTAACTTCTGAATCTGTTTTAAATTCTGAAATTTTAACTGGCTCTGTACTTGAAAAATTAAAGTTATTATCCATAAAATATGAGATTTCAGAAGAATCAAGGAGTCACATAATGCTTTCCTTTCTTCTTTCAAGAATTGTCAGAATTTGTCTTCTATACTATTCCCTGATCATTACATACTTTCTCTTCCACTTTATTTACCTTATTTTTCATCATTATCTTCCTTTTTTTCTTTCCTTATTTCTTTATTTTTGTCATTATTGTGGAACAGCTCCACAATCAAGACTAAGATATGTGACTCTTTCACTTTTTCTTAGTAGAGCTTACAGGGAATTATGGAATAAGTAAAGGAGAAAACAACAAAAAAAAGCCAGAGAAAATTCTCCCCATCTTGAATACCACAAAAAGACACTCAGAATAAGTAAGTTGTTTTTTTTTCTGAAATCAGATGTCTAAGACTTACGATAGAAGATGAACTGAGATCATACCTGTTCCTTGCATTATGATCAATAATCCCTTGAAAAATTAATTTGATTGATTCCTTGCATATAAAAGACTGCCTTTCATACTTGTCACACAGTAACAGAATATCATCACAGAATCACACCTCTTCTCAGTGATATCAGAGGAGGTGTAAGTTTCTGCCTTCTTAGTTAAGCAACTATAAAAGAGATATTTCAAGTTAAAATCTTTGCTTTATAGAAAATTGCACATATTCTTTTAGCATACAAACACATTGTCTGACAATTATTTTCCAGCTCAACTCTTTCTAAAGCCTCCAAAAGGACCATATAGCTTTCTTCTCTATTTGACCACATGTAAATATTATCTTCTGGATTTTTGTTTCAGCTTATTGTACGCTATTGTGCACTTTCAAGGCTTGGTCCCAGTAATAGTCTTCTTCCCTGGTCACTGCAGGAAAACATTTTTTTTCAGTTCTTAGTCTGAAATCTGTGCTTTTCTTTCCTTCAGTCCCATAATCACAAATGATTGTGCTGATGCCAGGCAGCACAAAGACAGCATTTAGCTGATTGCATCCATATCCATCCCTTCAGGTTTGGTGCAGGGCTTGCAGTTTATGAAGGACCATAGCCTCTCTCTCATCATGTGAGACAATATGTATTACAAGATAGAGCTTTCCAATCTCAAAATGTATAAAATAATTTAAATTGAAGTTTGGAGGAATAAAACCGTAGGCAATCTGAGCTGGGTAGAAAGTGATCCTTACATAAATACATAAAATTTCAAAATTTTCAGCTCTGCTTAATCTTCAGTGAGATCCAGAGTCTATCAAGATAGTTTTTGCTAAATAGTCATCATTATTCATTCTGATAAACTGTGAACAAAAGTTAACATTTACTCAACAGGACACATGGTAAGACCACAACACTTCTCTGTGGGCTTTGCACATCGCAGGATTTTAGCTTGGCTTTTCAGGAAGTCAATGAAAGCAGGGATCCAATCCATCAGATACATGAATATTCCACAAGACTTTTGCATCCTTTAACAGTCTTGTAATTGAGAACTTGTGCAAAATCATAACTATAAAAAGAAACGGCAATACAAAACTGTATTGAATTTAGTATACAAATAATTTACATCCCAAAGGAAGAACAGTCTTCATGATTATAACCGTCCAAGAAATTTGAACTTATCTTGAACATATTCTACATCTACTTCTGCAGAATCCAGGGAATCAGTTTACTTAGCAGAGGGGGATTAAAAGTAGCCACAGTATATGTTTTTTACTGTGGATATGTAAATCATTCCAGACTTAATGGAGATTCTGCATAAACACCATCAAGAATACATAGTGTCTTGTGCCAGGAAGCTTTGAGCCAAGGATAAATGCATTAGTAAAATGTACAGACAGTAAAACGAGCTAATTAAATAGAAATTTCATCTTAACTAGAATCAATTAATAACGATCATAACATTAAAAAAATGACAGAATTAAAGACACTCTAACAGCCACACATTATTAAAAAAATAATAATTATGAATATAAACTTTGAGTAATTAAAAAAAAACAAAATCAGTCGAACTACTGAGGCAATAACTGTATTTACAAATTGTGGCCAATGGACAATTCATGAAGGCTTAAATCTGCAGCTGATCACAAAATAATACTAATTACCAAACTTATTGACTTCATCAGTTTAGTGTGACTATGTTAGTTGTTGAGAAAGTCTAATGGCTAAAGCTTGTGAATACAACTAGAAGTTGTTTGTGGTGACCTAGGGAGAAGCCCCAAAATTCAAAATGTCTTCTACTATCTGATTTAAAGCACATCACTGACTCAGTTTTTTAAAAGTACTGAAAGTCTGCATTTCCCATTAAATTCAGAGCTATGTGAAGAAATAAACCAGCTGACTGCTAACACAGTCATTTTTCCTTCTTAATAGGTCACTTAAGTCTTCTACAAGCCAGCCTCTTGGTGATTAAAGGAAATATAAATAGCATAAAGTTATATATTTACTTAGTTTAGTCAGATTTAAGTATTAATTTCTCATAATATTAGTATCTTATTCACCCTTTTCTTCTGCCATACTATAAAATTCTCCCAGCATATGATGTTCACTAAAATATGTCCTAGAAGATTTTTGTTTTCTTAGTGGATCATAAGAAGCAAATATATAGTTTTTCTTATGTCAGAAAACACTTTTCATTTCTTCTTAAATATCTCAAAGATCTCTACACAAAAAAAACCAACCAAAAAACCCAAAACCAAAATAAAACATCCCCCAAACCTCTAAGTATACTAAAGCCTGTGTTCATAAAAAGACCAGCACTATTTTTTTGCATCCTTTCCTATATAACTTTTCCATATCTTCACAGAATGTTAGGAGTTGGAATGAACCTTCAAAGATTATCTAGTCCAAGATAGATTATGCATCTTTTGCATATTTTTCCTCTTTATGCCAATTTCAAGGCTTTGTACATCTCTATACCTTACTTCCTTCCATTAATAGCTGAGTATTTTCGGCTGTTTTAGAATGGATTCTATAAGCTCAGGCATGTGATGATGCTCTTTTATCTGCCACAGTGGAAAATGTTTTGAGAATGCTCTGATTCGATTGGATTTTTAAGAATTTGCAATTCTCAATGAGATATGAAATAATTTAAAACCCCTTCCCCAAAAAACCTTTAATCAGAAAAATATACATACACTGGTCCTTATGTCATCCAGTAGGACTTCTGTGAATGTGGTGTACCTGAATGAAATAAAGAAGATACTATTTTTCAACTCTAGTACTTGAGAGATTGCTAGAGAAAAGTAGTTTTTGTCAAATTTACGATACTTAAATGTATTCACACATTAAAAAAAATTAAGGCAAATCTGAGTCTAGAACATTAAAGATAAAAGAAAAATAAATTCAATAATAGTTTTTTAAAGTTTGTCGTATCTTTGTCTATTTATTTGGAATTAACAAAGTACTAAATGGAAAGCTCTTACTGCAGCCTCTTAAGGAATATAGTGAAAAATAGTAATATTATTTTCACACTTAAATGCTTTCAAAATGGCACATCTTCTTGCAGCTAAGCACCTAATTAAGCAGGGATGGTGGTGGTAGAAGAGAACAAAAGCAAAAAACCTCAAACTATCAACCCATTATTGAAATCTAAATGCTTCTGAGTCTAGCACTGAAAAAGTATCTTTGTTCTAATAAAGTCTGAAGGCTGTAAGGGACAACTATCTTTTTGTATCACTGTAACAAGTATTAAAAAAATTAAAAGAACAAAAGGTAGGTAATTAGATATCTGCAGAAATCATAGCTTGAAAAGAAGTCTTCTACATCTGACCATGAAGTGGTTAGAAATTTCATTTGAACCCCAAATATTCTTGCCTTTGTGATAGAAATGGAATATCTGCTATTTCATCCTATTCCTGAATACTGTGTGAAAAAGTTGCATGTGATGACATTTTTTGTAAGCTATGCCACCCAAATAGCTCTATAAACCCCATTTCTGACAAATATTTATATGTAACCCTCTCTCTGGCAATTTATCCCTAACCTAACATATTATTTATATTACACCAATAGCCTGCAGGATTTATTATAGACATGCAGGGAGACTTTTGGGCAGATTCTTCTCTCATTTATATCAGCATAAATTAGAACTAATATTATTGAAGTCACTAGAATTCCACTTGTTTAAAGGTGGACTAAAACTACTCAGAACCAACATCAAACTTACCAATGTCTTCTACTTTAAGGGCATCATGTCAGGAAGTTTTTAATTCCATTGTCCAAACTCATCCTTTTATCCAGCCTCAGTAGAGAGTTATTTAAACCTTTTAAACAGCGGCAAGGCTTTGTGAAATTGTCTTGCCATCTTTGACTCAGCCATTATCCAAATTTTTCCCTTGAAGCCATATGTCATTGGAGTAGTGCCAAAAAATATTCATTGTTTCTTTTTTTTTAATTCAGCTATAATATTTAAAAACCTTGAAATATTTATGGCACTCACACATTACTTAGTACAGCAGTTTGGATGTAGTTGCATCTGTTCAGAACTTTAGATGCTCAAGGACATTTTGGAAACTGAAAAGCTACCATTGTGAGATCATTTGGTAGCTTGTAGTAGGTTAAAAATGTACCGCTATGCTATAGCTGTTCACTAACATCTTTGATTCACAGAAATAGGCAACATGGGCCTTTAAAGAGCTTCAGTTAAGAAAATGTTAATATCAAATTATCCATATTTATTAAGCTTTTTTAAAAATAAAATGGCATATAAGCTCAGCATATCAATCCTTTCTTTGAAACTATCACGTCTCTGTCCTGTAAAGCATTTTTTGTGCCTATATGTTACTTAGGAAGAAATTCTTGATACTTGGTCAACAGGGAGACTTGAAGCATTGGTTTTTATTAACCAGAAAGTGAACAGGTGCTCTTCACACCTCCTCTCTTACCTCTAATGGGTCAATTAATTTCTGATCTGTCAGGCTTTTTCCAAATGAATCAAACCACAAAGGTCCTTCAGTGAAGAAAACCTAACACAAAGGATCTTACAACCTATTTCACTGGCTACTAATACTCCAAGGTTACAGGATCTGGTCTCAGAGGTTTGTAGCATTTTTAGAGGTGACATATTTCATATAGTGGCCAAAAGATGTAAACTACTTTTTTCAGAAGTTCTTTGTTGTGGAACAGGGAAAAAAGAAATTCTCCTTTCTAGTTTATTCCTGCCCCAGAATAAGAGAGAAAAGCCAGAAGAATCCTGAGCTGTTTTAGCTCTTCTTCTTGTATTTTCAGAAAGGAAGAAAAGAAAAGATAATGTTAGTAGTAGTAAGTATTTCAAGAAGACCCCATTCAGATTTTTTTGAGCCATCATTGCATATGCATCTACGAGTTAAGTATATTGGTATTCATTATATTGATAAATACATACATGCAAAGATGGAATGGACTCTCCATCTTAACAACTAGTTTATTTCTTTTGAATCTGCTGACTGAACAGCAGCAGTGAGTTCTGAATGAGTTGATATAAGTGGAAACTGAATAGAGTGGGTAGGAACAGGCCACTGGTTGTCTCAGATCCCCACTGACCCCAAAAGAGTTTTGATCTGCTTCTGTAATGAGTATTCACATAGGGAACAGTAAGTTCTTAGTTCTGGTGACAGTAAGAACTTAAATAAAATGGAATTAATTTTATAATTACAGGACTGAAAATCCTACATATACTTAAATAACTTATGAAATGGGACATAGAAATGAGAAACATATTTAAAACAAACTAATCTGTTTAGAAGTTGGTTGTCCTATATAACTACAACATTTTGCACACCTCTATGTCTGGCATTTATGCAAATGCAAGAAAAATTTGCATAATTGAGTAATTTGCATATGGTCACCTTAAGCAGAAGGATATTCATGCTGGAAAATGTGTCAGCTTATTTGACAGCTTGGGCGAATGAAGCCTACAGGCTAGCAGCATAGTAAGCTTGTGTTCATTGTGCCTTCCACCGTTTCTCATTATACTAGTAATGGCGAAAACTGGGATGGCCAGGAGCTGTGAAGTTAAAGGAATCTGAAAATCTATTTTCATTTCTGGTTCCTCTCTGTGTTAATTGTAGGCACTGCTTTTTCACACTCCTTAAATGTTCTCTCTTCCTCATACTTGTCCTTATCAACAGTTGTCACCTTGTTTTTCACAACTTGGTTATCACGCACACTACTAGTTAGTCAGCTGAGTCAAAATCATGCTAACAAACATACTGACATGGATTGTTAAATAATTGAAATATGTAGAGCAGCTCTTCTTTGTAATATGAACAAAATTTACAGTTTACAGAGGGCACTCAAAAAGGCTTTGCATTAGTTTTGGCTCTCGTATTTAAAAGGTACTTGCAGTTAACCTAGACATTGTGTTGGCCGCTAGCACAAGCATGAAGTCTTACCTTAGTATTAGATTTAAATTCCATGCCCTTTGTGAAAATGAAATAAGCATTATCCCTTATGTAATACTGGGCACGAATTGCTGGCCACACTTTGAGTTCTCATGCTCTGATACCAATGTTTGTGCTATAATACATAAGCTTTTTAGCTTTAGAATACTACTCAAGATTGCTACACACTTGCAAGTATGGAAGGATGCAGACTATTTATGAAGTCTTTCTTTCATGCCACCTATAAAAAGGCTAGGGATGGGAAAAAAAAAATCTCAAAATTCCTTGCCATCCTACTTATCCAATTGAAATCCATGGGAGAGCCTTACAAAAAAGTGTGTGTAGATGTAGTGGACAAAATCTATACTAACTTGAGGATTCATTTTGCTGAATTACTTTGGAGTGCTTTCAGTGGTATTGTCCATAAAACTGACTAAGAACAAAACATCAAAACCACTAACATGGCAGGAGTTTCACACACAAATTATTAGAAGCATTTCAGTGTTACTTGTACAGCTGGATTAGTAGGATTTTGTAGATGTTTGGATTTTGGTCAGAAATTTCTAAACTTTTGAACCTTGAAACTTTCATGGATAACAGAAAAGGAAGTTGCTAGTCTTTATTATTCATTTTTGCAAGATTCCAGCTGTGCCATTAGTGAGAAAAATTATTACAAAACTGAGAACTGTGATGCAAGTATTCCTACATTTAATAATTTAAATCCCAGTGATGCAGAATGGAAATCTACACATCAATGTCTACCTTTAGATCCTCCAACCTTATTATTTCCTCTTAGAGTCTTACAAACCAAATCTAGGAAGTCCTTTCTGCCTTTTTCAAAAGTCTAAAAATGTCCTCAGAAATATTTGCATTTTGGCTTTTCTGGGCTCTTTCCTGGGAAATCACCTTGAATGTTGGCAAATATACATACTTATATTAGGAGAAAAAAAAAAAAAGAAGAAGAAAATAGAGGAAAAAAACTGTCTCTCCTTCTGATTATTCTAAAGCTCATGCCTATATTTTGTGTTTTGCTAAGTCTTTTTTAATAACATCTCTGAGTTAGCACATTGAGTGAAACAACTTGCTGTCTGAATACAGCACAGTCCTTTAATTTTTTAATGTTGTAAATCTTGCCAATTTTAAAAATTCCATAGAAATGAATTGATCCTTTTCTGTTGAAGTACTATTGCCTTAATAAAGTAACAAAAAAGTACATCATACTCATAAACACAGTAAAGCCTCGTCATTTTTCTTTTGTGCCAATAAAGAAACTTTCAGAGCCAATGACAGCTTTAGACAAAAGTATGTGAATCACATAATTCTTTTGGTTTATTTAATTCCAGCTCATACCATTTTAGTCACTGGAGCATGTGCTCAGCTTTAAACATATATCTCTGCCAAAAATCAAAGTCCGGATACTAGTTAAGTTGTGTTCCCTGTCTTTATGGAGTTAATAAAACAATTTCCATAATAAAACAATTCCTGTACTTCAGAAAGTTCTGCAACACGAC
>NW_010190092.1:14015-19776 GCF_000695765.1 Mesitornis unicolor
ATTGTCTAACTCTGAGAATAAAGTTATCCCATACATGAATGCTCTTGCCTAGATTAGAAAACCCTTCCCTGAGAAACAAACCATTAGCTACTGTCAAGAAGCTAGAAGTTTCCTCAGCAGCAGCAAGGCTAGGGTGAGGATGCAATGTGAGATGTCTGTCCTTAGAAATACTGTCTTACATTGTGAAAAGCAAAGGACAGAGGACAGGCAAAAATACACAACACAAAACCATCACAGTGCATATCTACAGTTGCTCTTACAAACTTAAACCTGATGTATAAAAGTAAGTTACAAACTACTTCTCTCCAAAAAAAGACCCTTAATTTTTTTCTTGAGAACTATTGATAATAATGATGATATGTAGAATATTTTTGCCTATGTATGTACAGCTTTTTTCTGAGGCTGAGCAAACAACTTCAAACAGCTTTCTTCCAGGGTGACATGGCCTTTGTCTTCACTTGGATGAGATCAGGTGTTGGTGGCTTCATGAATGAAAATGGATATGATTATATAGAATTGGACTAGATGATCTTTTGAGGTCCCTTCCAATCCCTAACGTTCTGTGATTCTGTGATTCTGTGCAATTGTATAATTTAGAATCACCACCTTAAGAATTCTGTAATTTAGAAAGACCACCTTAAGATGACATAGGAATAAAGAATAAGGAAGTATGGTGATGCGGCAAGAGAACGACCCGGAAGTAAACCAACCAGAAGCAGGTGTGGGCTGTGACACGTGTGTAAGATAGTAACCAATCATGTATTAGCTTAGACAATATGAACACATATACGTAACCAATAGAAATGCTTATGTAGGATGACTAATGGATTTTGGACTATAAAAGTGCACCTTCTGATAAAATAAAATTCTTCTATTTATAACTCTTAAAGAGTCGTCTCGGAGTTCTGTGATCGTCTTGTAATCAGGGGTAGCATCCAAATCGAAACTACTAAGAACAAACAATTATCTTGGAAGTGCAAGATTAATTTGGCCGAGGTAAAATAGGAATGTTATCTGAGAGACAGATAATTAAGAAGTGGAATAAGAAAATAAATGTGTCTTCTGGCCTGATCCAGAATAAAATACTTTCAACAGGAAAATCATAGCTAATTTAGGTGAAATTGAAGTTGCCTGTTTCAAATACTTTAGTGAATTTTGAATGTGTCTTTTATTCACCCTTTAAATTATTAATACTACATCCAGATCAAGACATATGACTGTCTTCATACTCTAATGATTTTAAAGTAAACTAGAAGTGCTACAGAAACTTAAAAGTCAAGTCCTAAAATAATTTGATATGAGATAGACATGATGAGAAGACTCAGATAACATCTGTTGAAAGATTCTTAAATAGAATAATTACATTAAAAATATTAGCCTTGCAATCAGCTCCATAAAACAGACTTAAAGGCATGCACTGGAGTAACCCAAGTGAGAACAGACCTCAATGCAGCCAGTCTTCTCAGTAGCTAACTATGAAAATGGGCTTGACTTAGATTTGCTTTCATTAACTACAGTGGGATTCCAGTGTCCACTGATGGTATGCCTTCTGGTGGTCCCCTCAGCCTGGAGAGAAGGCTGCCATGAAAAACTGGAAGGCTGAGAGGTAGCACTACACATAAAATGCTGAGTCTTCCTCTCATTGAGCTTGTAGAGTGTGTCAAGAGCTAAGTGAGATATAAGGGTAAGACAGAGGCTTCTTCTACAGTTTTCATTGTGGTTTAACTGGCTCTCTGGGCCTGTGTGCAAACTCACTGCTCTTAAGCCATGGTTAACTCTCTGAGTGAGCAAGTAACTGGCCAGCTACTTACTTGTTTGCACAAGCAACATAATGGCCTGGTTTGAAAGAGAGGAGCAACTTGAAAGTGCAGGATAGCTTGAACTCCCAGGACCTTAAGTGTGCTGGTCAACATCCTTGGTGGAGTGACCTGGAGAGACAGTTCCTCCTGTGGACATGATTAAATTATACGTAGATACTGCAAATTGTACATAGATAAGACATTTATATCAGGTGCCCAGGTGCTGGCAGGAGGCTGCAGGGTGGCCTCTGTTAGAAGAGGCCAGGGCTGTCCCATGCTGGACACATCCTAAATATTTATCTCAAATTGTAGTGATTCATGTTTTACACAATCTCTGCTGTGTAATTTATTAATTTCCTTTTTGGATATTGACAGCAAAATATTCTTCCATTTCTTTTGAGGATGAGTTAAAAATAGATCAATAGTTTCTTAGAATATTGCTGCTTAATGTTTGGAATTAAAAACATTTAAAAGTCAGTCTTTGAAAGAAAAGAGTTTAATATTCATTATTTTATATGAAATTCCAAAGAAAGATGCTTCCTACTAATTCTATATTCTGAAGTATTCTTCTAGTATTAGCAGTAGTTTAATAAAAAAACAAGATCCAATTTGAAGAAGCACAAAGGTTTTGGGTTTTTTGATTAAAAACAGAGTACTGGAGGATATGGAGAAATAATTATATGGTGAGATAATATAAAGACTGCAAGTTTATGTGTCTTCATATAACTACTGAGTATAAGATTTGATGTTTGTTACTTAAAGACTTTTCTTTTTCCACTAGAAGGCTGCTTCTGAAAGACTATCTTCTTAGCATAAAATTAATTAACCTTCAGAAGACAGTCCAAGGTACTTCAATGACCCCACTGCTGCCAAAAAATAAATCACATTAGAGGATCATTCACAAATCTTTTAAAAGCCTTCTACAACATGTGTGGTGAAAGAGTATAAAATATTAGATACTCTTTTATATTACATTATGTGCTAGAAGAACACAGAAGGCAATTATTTCTGCACCGTTTATCAGAACAGTGTCTTTTTTTTACATTTTAAGAGGTATTGAGATGTTATGAGGAAACATGTAGAGGATATCATATCAATTTCACTCTCCTTGCTCTTTGTCCTGTACATCTGATGTTCAAGTCTCTGACCTTCTTCTGTGTCTCACAAAAAAATATATTATGCAAGTACTAAATATCAGAAGTTATTGAAGTAGGTCTGGTTTTAATTCATATCTGAAAACCATCAGAACTTTGGTCCAGATTTCAAGCCATTTGAAGGATGCATTCTAATCTGGTACCAAGGCTGAAAGAAGGGAAAAGATTTAATTTCTAAATCTCTTTTGACCAAGAACTTTATAGATGGTTAAAGAAAAACACTTAACATCACCAATAACCCTATTGAAATGTCATTTTAGAATCTGTTTTGATTTAGACAATGTCAGTGAAATTATTAAGGAATGAAGTATCTTCTCAAACAATAGAACTTATCATGGTTAATTATATGAAGTTACTCGGTGATCTATCTTTTATGAATCAGCCTTTTATCATATACTTTGGAGTACTCTAGGGACCTTAAGTGTGGTAAGAATGCATTGAAGACATAGAGACAGAATACTGAACTGATACTCAAAGTATGAACTTCCCTGCAGCCTCTGTTCTTCATTTGCTCTATGACGTTGAAGAAGTTATTCTGGTTGTGATATTTCTGTTTTCCCATCTGTAAACTGAGAATAACAGCGTTGCTTCTCTTAAAACAAATCTTACGATCAGAAGATTTAAATTAAGGTTGGTTATTATACTAGATGTGCTACACATAGGAAACTGCATGCTTACATGAAAGAAAAGGAGTTTCTATGTGTATTGGACCTAACATTGTCATACCCCAGTTCTACATCCGTTGCTGCCAGACATCTGCCAGATCTCCAGAATGCTACTATTTAAGCACAAACGCAAGAGAAATGGAAAGTGGAGAATGATGGGATTTGATCAGGTGTTATGTGCCAAGGCTAGTCCATTTTTGTCTTGTGCCAAGTCTAATAAACCACTTAGCAGCAGCTGACTCCTGCTATCTTCAAAAATTATTGGACTAGTTTAACATTCCTCAGTACGAGAGAAAGACCCATTTGCTTGTTCTGTCCTTAATACGTCTTATTTCTAATGGAAATATTTTTATTTTTTTAATAAAATAAAGCTAACTGATTTAACTGTATTACCTGCCCTTCCTAAATAATTCTGTAATTTCTTCTCACCTCAGACAGAGAATTCTGCATCTGTCTTTCAAGGATCAAAGGCTCAGCACTGATATCATGGCTCAGAGACCAGAGGAATTTGCTACATTTAAGTAAGAGCAGTGAGAAAGTCTTGGTAGCAGGGCCATGCAAGATAAGAAATGTAGACAGAAGTAGGACTGCAGAGATGATAGTTATTAGTACCTCAAAATTTCGAGGTGGAAAAGCAATGAAATGGATAGGTTTAAAACCCTAAAGGGAAAATGCAGAAAAGCATCAGTGTCAGAGGATTTGCAAGACAGCAAGCTGCCAACACTGATTGATATCTGCCTGGTCAGCAAAGGCCCTTCAGATGTCTTACTGGGGTGTTGAGTCCACTGCTGCTTAACCTAACACCTTCTTAAAACCTAGTCATCTTGTGCATATATTAGCCAATACATAATTGCCTTACACCTTTATTTATTTTTAAGTGTGTTTGTGTGCCCATATATGTGTGCCCATGTATATGTATATATCTACGTATCTATCCATATTTGTATTGGGATTTCTGTCAGGAGTTTTGGTTTTGGTAGTGGTGATGGGCTATGAAGATAGCCCTGTAAGAATCTACCTGAAAAGTTCCCCCGGCTCCAATGTCAGACCCACCTCTGACCAGGGCCAAGAAAATCACCCCACCTCCGAATTCATGTATTTAATGGGGATGCAACATTTTGTCTCTCTCTCTCTCTCTCTCTCTCTCTCTTTCTCTCCACCCTCTTTCTCTCTTGGCATGTCCTCGGCTCTGCTGAGCTGGGCTGGGCTGGCCCAGCTCCAACTTAAGCTCAAGCCCTGCTGCTCCAACCTGAAAGAGAGCCAGGAACTCTTCAGAACTGTGGGAAGGGACCTGCAGCAGAGAAAGGAGAGGGATGCGAGGAGAAGGTCAGTGAAGGAAGAGTGGAGAGGAGGGGATGCGCGGAGCAGAGGTTCCCCCTGCAACCCATGGCAAGAGTACATGTTGACCTGCCTGCAGCCTGTGGAAGTTCACCGCTGGGACAGATCCACATGAGCAGATGTCTGCCACTGAAGAGGCTGTGACTCTATGGGCTGGAGCAGTTCTTGTGTGAGGGAACTGCAGCTGTGGGCAGACCAATATTTGGACTCCTGTGGAGGACTTTTGTCCTGTGAGAAGGGTGCCATGTGGAAGCAGAGAGAGGCTGGGAGGACTCCTTCCCTACCCCTGAAGAGGAGAGAGTAGCAGAGACTGAATGGAATGAACTGACTGCAAACCCCCACTCTCAACCCCCCTGCACCTCTGTGTAAAGAAAGAAGAAACCGAGAACAAAAGCTGAACCCGGGAAGAAGAGAGGGGTGGGGCGAAGGTGTTTGACTTTGTGGTCTGGTTGTATCTCTCACTGTTCTACTCTGATGTTATTGGTAACAAATTAAAATTGTTTGGGTTTTTTTTTTTTTTTTTCCCTATGATAAGTCTGTCTTTTGCCTGTGACCATTTAAGGGATGAGAAGATCGCCCAGGCCTTATTTTGTCTAGCCCCCCTTCTGGGGCATTGTGGTGCTCAGTTGTGCACTGGATCTAAGCCGCAACAGTATTCTTCTTGCAAAGACTCTTACTGCTCAAATAAAAGACAACTACTTACAGTGACCCCAAAAAGAGAGCGTAATACTAGTAAACATTTAAAATATTTTAAAACTAAATGTTAATCTAAAAGGTCACTGTCTCCGTTTAAGGGTCAGAGAGA
>NW_010190093.1:0-15317 GCF_000695765.1 Mesitornis unicolor
AAAGTCTTCCCAAGGCATTTTGAAGTGTGTCAAATTCTGACCCTATTGATACAGAAGCCTCTCCCGAGGTTGGGCCAGTTTCAAATCTTCAGACTGCAAGTGAACTGAGGTCATTTACAATGAAGGACCAACTACAGCACTTCAAGTGTCACCAGCCCATCACCCAAATGAGCAGTTTCTGATCAATCGAGGCTTAAAAATAAAAACAGTGAGTTGTTTTCTTGCATTTCTCATGTTTCCTCAAGGAGCATGCTGCTGCAAACATTTCAACAATTTTTTTTCTTGCTCAAAAAGTCCAACTTCTAACATAAACACATCAAAACCATGAACTGGAGACAACACAGTCTGTGCTCTTAACAGCACTGAGCATCATAGACCATTTTAACTTTCACCTTTTCACTTCCAAGTCTTTACAGCTTCTTCCTGCGTCTTCACAAAGTTTTGAAGTAAAAGCTGGCTTTTATCTGGCAGTAACAAAAAGCACTATTGTGCACTTCAGCTTTCTTAATTTGGATTTCTGGTGTATGCACGAGTGGGACAAAACCACCAAGCACATCTCAGCAGGTACTGCAGCAGGTATCTTGGAGGACACAAGAGGCTATCAGAGGATGAGAACTTCACAAAACCACGACAGAGGGCTACTTCTCACCCTCCTCTTGGAGAACGTTTTCTCTTTTCTCTCCTTCTCCTCATAATTCTGAGCAAAATACTTCTTCATGGTGATTATTTCTGATTGAGCAATTCCTGTGTATAAAATTTCTATGAAGTCCACTTGTTCTACAGAAAGCAAGGTCTGTTTTGTTCACACACACACACAAAAATACTCCGAGTCATCCTTATCTACTGATATCTCCACTGCACTTCCTAAATGTTACCAAGACAAAAAAATATATATATTGCAGCTGTACTTGTACACCACTTTGAGGGCACGAGGTGGAGAGGGAGATAAGGGCACTATTAACACAGCCCAGGCTTTGCCCTCTGTCTTCCTTATCTCAGGTGGCAGCCTGGATGTACCGCAGCATGGCGGGCCCATCAGAGAACAAGCAGACACCTCAATTAACCATGCCGACCACGATGCTTCTCCTAGACTATTAGCTTATTTGATTAAAGCAAACTCTTCTACAAATATAAAGCAAATATTTGCAGTGAGTGCTCACAACCCTGCAAAAGAGTTCATACGCACTGTCATCACATTCAACGTTTGACATATTTTTCCTCTCCCTGGAGTGGACAGGATTATTCGAATGGGAGTTGGCCATTCTGCAATAACAACCACAAAGAAAAAGTATCTTCCCAAAGCAGCTACCGAGGAAAGTGGATAAAAACTAATATTTAAGACAATGTAACTAAGATTATTTTTTTTAAAAACCAAACCTGTGCTTGAATTTATAACCAAGACTGAACAGAAAGAGGTACAGATGAGCTATTTGCTTTGTTTTCTTGTCTGTTTTTACTTATGTTACTATGGCAAACACCAACATGACTGAAAAGGCTCCTTCACTTACTTGCCGACCAGCCACGCACTCAGAGCCACTGCCAGGACAAGGAGCCCAGCTCTCCCAAAGCACATTTCCTATTCTAATTAAAATACGTGAGCCTTTATAAGCGAGGTTTGTGTTACCTTTGAGTCTCTGGGAAAATGAAAGGCAGGTAACAGCAGTGCCTATAACACTCTATTACACCACATCAGAGAGATTTCAGGTAACCTCATACTCTGCTTAGAAACACCAAGCCAGCGTGCTGGGGCTGATGATTCACAAGTGGAGAGTCTGCAAATTCCTGAAAGCGAGCAAGCTGCAGTTTTGGGTTTTTCTACTTTGTCACAATTTGCCAATCTGTAATAGCAGAAAAACCGTTCCTCTAAATGCTCCTAGGGTGTCAATTTTCAGACTGCTGACAATGGTCCGTTATTCCAGATGTGTATCATTTAACTGCAGAATGGTCAAATTAAAATTACTGCAAATTAAGCCCTCTTAAGGGCAACTAAGGAGCGGCCTTTAGGGAAGTAAAAATAATTTATTAATAATAAAAGTACAGATATAAAGCTAAATCTTTTGTGGTCCACCGCTCACAAATCAGAAGGATTAGCTTGAGATTAACACACATCTGAAATCCATTATTAGTGTATTAAAATGTAAAAGTAGAAGCATAAGAAGAGAGGTCCTACTCTGAATTGCCTCCTATTACAGCAGCGGCAAGTACAGGCTAAGGGGACACTAAGTCTACAACTAGGACAAGGACAAACATGCCACAGCAGCTGTTTGCTTTTCTTTCCTCTTCTCTAAACACACAAAATGTGCCCTAACATCCCCTTTTCCAAAGCAAAGCAGGTGAAATTTAGGAAGAAAAATGCCATTTTCCAGAGCAGGCTTGCAGAGCACTCGCAACGTGCAGCTGCTTGGCACGAAGAGCTGGCCCTCCCTGAATGTTTGCTGAGTGACTCCACCAGCAGCTGGTGCCACCACCACATCTGTCTTTGCTCCTGCACAGCTCTGCAGCCAGCACCAACAGAAACACAGGATGGGAAATAAGGCACCGTCTGCCCCTGTCCCACCTGCTCACATCAGGGTTGTCCTAACTCTGAAGCCTGTGCATCCTGAGTGGGCTCTGTCCCCAAGCACAGGGTCCAGGGGCTTACCAAACACCTGGAAAAAAATTAAAACCATGCACAATAAATAATGTATGGTGTATATGTACTGGCCTTCAACTTCCCAAACGGTGGCAGGCTGTGTGATTCACCACACCATCCACCCAAAACCCATCAACTGCCTCCAAGGCCATCCCTCACACTGATGGGAACACTTCACCCTCCTCCCACCAACAGCCTGAGTATCACACATCACTCCCAAAACACAAGATGCTTTCCCTCTACGGCTGCACACTTTTGGGGATTAACCTGCTCATCTCAGCAACAGAACAGCAGATTTGGCTCGGTTTTTCCCCAGCCCCTCCTGCACTCCAGTAGATAAGAGAGCAAGGAGTCAGCTTTGACATGAGCACCACCACACAGGCCCACCTCAACTGCAGGCCAAGAGGAAGGGGGAAGGAAGGGGACAGAAACAGAGGACCACAGAAAGAGCAGGACGATGCCACAAGGTCTGGACCAGAGCTGCACTGAGATGCAGGCTCCCTGGGAACACCTTGACACAGATGCTGTCCTGCAGGACAGCTGCATTGCCAGACGTGGTCCCAGCACCAGGTCCAGCACAAATCCAGCACAGTGGGAGGAAGGGACTGAGGAGCACCTCAGTGCACATTTTCAGCTGACACTGCCACAGAAAGCAGCAGGGGAACCCATCAGAGATCGATCACAGGAAATGTTAACCTGGCAAAAATAAAACAGAAGTGCTTTTAATCCAGAGGAGTTTTCTGATATGACTTATAGGCCTGCAGAAGGCAGGGGACAGCAGCAGGGGAGAGGAGGGCAAGGCAGCCTCTTCCTCTTGTAGTAGAGAAATGACACTGCCACAGAAAGCAGCAGGGGAACCCATCAGAGAATGATCACAGAAAATGTTAACCTGGCAAAAATAAAACATAGAAGTGCTTTTAATCCAGAGGAGTTTTCTGATATGACTTATAGGCCTGCAGAAGGCAGGGGACAGCAGCAGGGGAGAGGAGGGCAAGGCAGCCTCTTCCTCTTGTAGTACAGAAACTAGAAAGAAAGAGATGCCATGAAGAGGTACCCAAGACATCTGCAGAAGAGACAGAAAGCTGAGAAAGTAAGAAAAGAAAGTGAAGAAATGAACAGAAGAAAGGTACAGGACACCAAAATGTAAAGCCTAGTTTATTGCTCTGTTTAGAACAGGTCATTACACGTGAGAAAGTTTACTCCAGTAGCACACATCCACAAATACAGGTTCTTCACATGCACCAACCCCTGCACAAACAGTAACCTCACAGTCCCAACTGGGAGCAGACAGTCTCTGCCTGCTATTTTTGCCAGTAGAGAAACTGGGGTAAAGACAGCCTGCGTGGCTTCTCAAGGCAAAGCGACAATTCTCAACTACCACACCGAGACTGCCTTCATCTCTTCAAGTCAAATTGTCACCCACAGATGAGAAAATCCATTTTAGGGCAGTGTACAAGCTAACATACACATCAAACCACCGCTGATCTGACCATAGGCATCTTTCAGCCCAGCAGGGCTCACAACAGGGAGGGAAATACAAACACACATACACATATAGATGTATACCAGCAAGGTTTTTTCAATTCAAACATACAAGATTTTGACAAGGAGTAGGTTTTTTTACTCCCTGTATCAGCAGACAAGCACCACAGTTTTGCAAAAGACCCGATATTTTGGACAAAGCAACGCACACGAGGGCACGGCTGTCCCCAGCAGCGTACGATACAAAGTCCAGCAAGGCAAAGTTCATCAGTGAATGAATTACAACACATAAAACAGAGATAAAAAGATTAAAGCAGCAAGAGTTCAGCCTGCCACCCCGGCTGCACGTGGCAGGAGAGCAAGAGTAACACTGACAGCGCCTTCCAAAACGGTGTTTCTTCATCTACGAGGGAGCCCCCAACCCTGTTGGCCTAAATTTTTCCCAATAAATGTTCTTTATTCTACCTTCACATAACTCTTTGTACTCCCTACAGGTGTTTCCTGTATCTCATTCCCACTCCTTCACTTCTAAGGATTATATATATAAAGAACATTTCACTTCTTTAGGCATCCAGTGAAACTTCAAATGAGCAGTCCCTTGGTGGAATGGTCAGGAGGATACAACAGCAGTGCCTCATCAATTAAAAACAAAAGTTAACCAACATCAAAACAGATTTTGGTGCAGCCCAGTGAAAACACCCACTCTGCACACAGAAACATGGTATTTGTGTGCAAGTGCACTAATCATGACTAAAAAGCTTTTTCCCAAATCAATGAAGCTTTTTTCTTTCATTAACACACACACAGATTTCTGTTTCTTTCATTAAAAAAGCCAACAAACTATTAAAAAATTAATAAAAGCAACTTTCTCTGTTCTAAGTTAGGACCAAGCTTATACCCCAGGAAAAATCTTCACGTAATTTTTGAAATACTTTCAGGGGGGTAAGTTTAATGCCAACCTAAATGATCAGTGACACTCAACACAAGCTTAGGTTGAAAATTCTGGTTTAGGATGGCTCCTTTCAAACAGCTGAAGCACTCACTGCCACTCTCAAAACTGCTCTTCCACTTTTCATTTTGAAACACTTCCTCAAGGGATACTCACTTTGACTTTAATAAAGGTGGCTAAAAAGTAAACACAACGTAAAACAACGTTTGGTTTTTGATTTGGACATTTCTTCGGGTACAAAATCCATTTTTATTCTCAGTAAATAAAAAGCAGAAGGAAACAAAAATCCAGTTGATGCTAACCCATTTTTCGATCTTGCTTTTCTGGGCTTAGCCACCACCCCAGGTAGTTACGTGGTACACAAGCTTGCCACCAGTCCCATGCCATTACTTTCCAAGAACTTGGTTGTCCAAAATTATGGCATCGAGACCACAGGCTCTTTTGAAGGATGAGTCACTCGTGAGCTTCTGAGCCTCAGAAGTGTCTTATCAGGCCATCCACAGCACCAGACTCATCTGTGCCTCCCGACTGGAGATGAGATGAAGTTGTGGCCAGTGAGGAATCGCCACGTACGACCTCAAAATGTGAAGCAGACTCATCCTGGTTTTCTCCTGAAGCAGACATTGTAACTGCATCTCTTGGGTACTCTCGACAAATTTTGCAGTTCACGCACCTTAACTGTGTTGTTGTATCTCAAGCCACTGGTAAGCTACTCCCTCACTACCTTTAACTTTCAACCTCTCCTCCAGGTCCGGAGCGCTATTTCCCAGGAACAGCACAAGTCACGGGATGAGGAGCGATCCCATGTGGCAATCGGGAGAGGCCAAAGTGCCAGGCACCAGCTGCCGCTCCCAGGGCTGCGCCAGCAGGAACCCACGGGGAGCTGATATCACCTCCTGCCCCGAGCAGCTCCCATCCACGGAGCCAAACACTCTCCCAGTGACCAAAGATTCAACAGAAACGCTTGAGCTAACTCCATGCATCACACTTATAATTTTCATGGTAGTTGATACCCATCTACTCAGAACAAAATAAGTCCTGTCAGAGGTAAAGGCTGGGAAATGTCCTGTTACTCACTAATTACATACCACACTCTTATTTTACGGTGTTCCTTTCTCATGGACCATTAACACACATCATATATTAAGCATATGTGCTCCACATTTTGAGTACAGCAGTTTATTCCGGTGCCAATGTTCTTTAACGTGTCAGCTACGAAACTGGATCCTCAAAAGTTTTTCTCCAGAAGAGCTCAAAACCAAGGATTAAGAATGTCATATATGTGGAAAATTGTTTTTTGTCTTGGTAGTCCAACGTCCAATGAAGTGGAAAGCTAAAAATGTCAACAGCATCATTTGTGCACATCACCGAATGGTACTGTCCCTTTACCTGTGCCAGACTTCTGCACTTGACTCATTCTGCTGCTTTAGCAAAAGTGTAATAAAATAGCAAGCACCTAATTCTTCAAAATTTGCCGCTGCCCGCTGTGGCAAGTGAGCAGTCACCAGCGTGAAGGGAAAACAAAACAACAACCAAACAACTTTCTGTGAAACCTGTCACAACTTTCTGCTAACAACATTTCCTGAGCCAAAGCTGTTCTGGAAGGCATCTTTTACTGCTGAATTTCACATGTAAGAAACAGGGTTTTTTAAGGAAACTTGAAGTTTTAATAGGTCAGTCCAAACACGGGCGGCTTTCATTCTGTCAAAGACTGCGGCCTGAAGCAGTACACACAGTAACTCAAGTATCCACTGTCCGGCTTTTCTTATTTCAGAGTCTGATCCAGAGAGACACAACAGAGCAGAAAGCAACCTGTGGCAGCATCCAAGCAATCAGAAACGCTGGAATCATAGGCTGGAAATTAAGGAGTTTCTAGTCACCTTTTTCTTACTCAGGGAAGCTGCAAACTCACAGAATTCCAAATCAACCATTTCTCATTCATGTCCGAAACAGCCCTTTACAAAAATTGCTCTTTTGACAACATCTTTTTACCTCCATGCAAACTTCTGTATCTGTTAAAACGTAAAGCATAAATAATGAGACTACATCCATCCCCCTTGGGCACTTGCCACGAAAACAACAGCAAACCAAGAAGCCCACCCCAAATGGAAGATCCTGTGATGCACATAAACAGGAATTCACGTTGATACTTAGTTGTTGTTGTTAAAGCAGGTTAGCAAGCTCCCGAGAGAGCCCATTAACCCAGAATCAAAAACTGAATAAAACAATGTTTTGGAAAGAGACTTTCTCCTTTACGCCCCAAGATGCTGAACTCTCTCTACCTCCTTCAGCTCTGGGGAAGATTTTGAATTCTCCGTCTCCATTAACTGCTGTTCATACCACTACATTAAGGTGCTTTGCTTCTAAGGGCTTCACATCAAATTTCAGTAGCTTCAGCTGATTTCCCTAGGGCACGCTGGCAGGCAATGAGATGGAGATGCCGCAAGCTCTCAGGTTTTGCTGCTACAGGAAAAGGAAATCCCCATGATTTCACCATACAGCAATATAAACGAAGGGAATGAAAGTTAGTCTGGAAAGAAACTACTGAATTCTAGCCTCTCTAACGTACCTTTACTAGGTCATCTTCATAAAGTCTACACCATAACATTCCTTCAGCACACAGAGCACACACAGGGCGGTGTTTACACAGGGCTGCAAACCAAAGCAGCTTAAAAGGCGCACATAAACCAGTGCCTGTTTAGGCAAGTTTCCTGAAGCACTGCAGTACGACAATAGGAGGATGTTTCCATCCATGCAAGTGAACCTTATAAACTTTACTTTCAGAAAACAAGTTCAATTACTAGAAAAATCTCTAAGCACCTGAACAACAAAAAAACTCAAAGTACTTTTTCCTATTTCCTACCCAAGTTTCAAGAACTATTTATCTTTCAGTAGTATTTTAATTAGTGCCATAGTAGCCAGTTACTCCATCCACCTCCACAGAAAAAACAGACAGGTGGAGACTTTCTATTTACCCCTCCGCCTACTAATGAAAACCTCAGAAACCACCTTAAGCACACCATTGGAGACTGCAGTCTTTTGACTGCCTCTCAATAAAGACAACATGCTTAGGCATACGGTGAAAGTTTTGCATCAAAATCACAGCAGTCCCCAGCTGAAAATCAGAAAGTCTTGTATTAGTGCAGGGATAATGCCAGCTTTCAATACTTTAAACCTCATTTTGCAAGGGGAAGAAAAAATAAAAACCCAAATGCTATGCAGATAGGAGCTGGGGGATGCAGGTGAGCACAAACCATCAGCACCAGCTGTCAGAGGCAGCAGTAATTCTCCATCCCTTTTTCTATACCATCCCTGCCAATCCAACGGAGATGAGGCACAGGAGCCCTAAAATGATGCTGGGTTCGGATAAAAAAGCTCCCGATGAGGCAGCAAGGGGGTGAAAATCCGCACAAAGAAGCATTGCAGCACAGGACAGACCCATCGTAGCCATCCCCTTCCCACCCCCAGGCTTACCCCTTCTGCCAGGCTTGAGTTATATCAGATCTGCACCCTCAAACCCAAACTAAGGGCAAAGACGGGGGATAAATGAGAGCAGCATTTCTGGCTCACTGCAGCCCTTGGAGCACGGTGGCGTTACACGTGTTTGCTTTAAGTCTTGTGATCTTTCTGGCTGGCATGACACCGAAAGCTGTACCCACATTAGCACATACCAAAGGAAGGAAGTGTTTCACTGGTAAATGTCCAAGCATTTTAATCTGGACGCTCGGAGGAAAGAAAATGTGTGTTTAAAAACTAATCTGCGATGCTATTTACCCAACCCTTCAAAACAGAGGACGCCTGATGTTAACAGAAACAGCAGGGTTGAGGCTATAGCTCTTGAGAGCTTTTTGATTTATCTGATTTCAAGAAATAAGGCAGGATATTTATTGTTCCATGGCAACACATTAATAAAACTTTGGCTTTAAATCTTTTACCTCCTTTCCTGCCTCAGTACAACATTAACACTCCATGACTACTTACATTTGCAAATTTTAGAACTGTAAACTGTCCTTTTGTTTAAAGAAATTAATTACGAAATCCACAGTAAAGCAGAATTAATAAACACAGATTTGTGTGTGCAAAAGCACTGAAAAGCAAATGCAGCTTAGAGACAGAATAAGGAGAAAGATGCAAGAGGGCATTTCAGTCTTTCAGTCCTACACTGTGCACCATTTTCTGGTTTTGTTAAATTAATATTAACATTAGTTGAGAAAAATCTTAAGCCACAAGTAATGAAATTCTGTTTAATACATAGCATAAAAAACCCATCATTTTTAGTAGCCTGCCCAATTACCCTTCAGTATTTTCGAAGGCAAAAACCAAAACGAGCTTCAATACTCTTGCTGTCATTCGGGTTTTGCTTACCTTTGCTCTTGTGAATGCTCTTCCACATCCTCCTCCGAATCAGCCTGGCAAACAGAGGAAACACTGTGTAAGAATCTCAGAATTCAACAAGGAGCATTGCAGATATGCATCATTTTTAACTCCTCCGAAGATGGACTCTCACGTGACTCGCTCGCAAAACAAACTCCGAAATCCCTTATGATTCACGCTAGGTGGATGCTGGCCATCCCATTCGAGGCTTCAGCGCATTTTGCCAAAATAAATGGTAACTTCACAAGGCTACGCCATTGCCAAGTGTTGACCGAACAGGCTTATTTTCCATTTATACAAACGCACCTATACAAAATTCTGGTAACCTCCAAAGCAAAGGCCGAGGTACCACATTCCAACAGCAAAATCCCAAACCCAGACCTTACCAATGATCAGCAACAGGTTCAGATATTATAGAAAGCAGAAGATTTAAACACAGCAGCTTAGCTCAATTGCTGGACCAAGGTAATTTTGGAGACCTGCAGTGAAACCGTGCCAGCTTGCAGCTCGCCTTGAGCTGTCTACAGAAATGAAGTCAAGCGCGGGTTCAGCGAGCTCCCTGCAGGAAATCCATTTAAAACAAGCAGGTAGCTGCTCTGAACCGGCCGAAATCTCCAGGACAGCTTGAGGTACAACTCGAAACGGAGCGTGTTACGGCCACCCGACCCACACTGATGAAGTCAGGGACAGCTTTGGGGAGATTAACATTTTTCACAAGGAGGTCACGGTTATCCTGCCAAGCGCAGCTGGTAAATTTTCTCAGCTACTGCAGAAGCAGGTGATGGTGCCACAAGACACAAGGTGCAGACCTCAGCAATGAAAAGGTAGGGGAAAAAAGTCCTTTTAAAATTAGAAGAGAGTACCTTCCACCACCCCTCCTACACATTTTCCATGTAAGCGCATCACGGAACAGGCCCCAAGACAGCAGCTTTGACTCCAGCTCCTATTTTCACTACATACCAGAAAATAAAATCACCTGCACAAACACTGAACGTCTTTCTAGAGGCTTCAGATCCTTAAGCAAACCAGGAGGACCTACACATCTACTGAACAGGACAGGCAGCAGGATTTCTGAAGACCTAAGCCTCATGAAGGGACAAAAATGACAACCACACTAAGGCAGCAAATATGGTTAATGTTCCTATTAATAATTAATATTATTACAGCTAAAATAATGACGTTATGGCCAATATTATTCCAGAACTTGCCAAAAGCTACAAGATGCATCTAAACTTTAATCTCTTGCTCATCCAACAGGAGCAGCGCAGACTTCACCACGGCATAACCAAATCTGTAACAAGAAGTTAAGTTGAGGACTGGATGATCTCTCTGTACGCCTGCCCTTAAAGGGAGGTTGGAGACACCACGATAATCGTCCAGGACCTGCAGGACATCACGTGGTTCCTCACACAGACCTACACAGAAGCCACAGCACCTGGTGGTCACCTCCTCTAATGACTGAGCTGAGCTTTGCTGTTGGACCCTACCAGTAAGGCACAGTTCAAACCCATCGTGTTTTCCTCCTTCTCCAAGCTCCTTTTGCACTTCCAGAACCTCAATACGATACCAAGCACATTTTTTGTCTCTAATTCAGAGGACTCTTCATTCACCTCCTCCCAAAACAGCTTCTCTGTCACAAGGAGGCGGCAAGCCATCCTCATTTTAAATGGCTTAACTCCTCCTTTAAATGGCTTAACAGCTGCCAGGCATCAGAAACCTGGGTCTGTGTCATTATACAGTGCTGGCTCTTAACACCAGCCATAGCATTGATGGGTTCTTCTCTCTGCTTTTCATTAAGTGACAGTGAAGGAAACCTTCCCAACCTACGGGGCAGCCACTGCATAAAATCTGAATTGTGCAAGAAAAGAAAAAAAAAATTAAAATCACCCTTGATTGAGAATGCATACAGAGCCCCACGTCCAGTTTTCTCCTACCTTCTCTTCTCCATATGCCACAGGCTACATGAATACTTACACTGAAGATTAAATATGTGTGTGTGTGTGTGTATATATATACATGTATACATGTGTGTGTGTATATACATATATATAAAGCTTTCTCAAACTACTGTATCAACACATAAGTACTACACGAGGATGGGGGGCAAGGGAAAAAATGCCTGAAGCCAAAATGCAGATCCAAGCAGGCTATCCATGTCAGGGGAAAAGAAAAAGTCCCCTTCCTTCAAACCTCATCCTGAATACGAGCAGTTGCTTATCTTGTGCTAAAGAGCCCCTGAAAGTGCCCCTCTCGTGTCCTAAAAGTTGTGAGAGCCAGGGCTGACAGCTCCTGCATAATCTGCACGGCCAAGCAGCCCCAGGTCCTATCAGCACCATCCAGAAGCTCAGCTGGAGGAGCCCTTTGGAGCTCAAAGAGGAACATGATTCCCACCCCAGGTCTGTCTCAGGCTTTCACACAATTTGTGAGCCTTCAGACAAGCCCTGCTTTGAAGTAGGTGACTCCGTACATTCAATTTGCACGCAGCTAATGGGATGTGCCTCTGTTAATGACACACTGCAGCGCCGCAGATCTCGGATACGGATGCAAGATCAAGGTCTTCACCAGCTTTCAAAACCAGCAGAATGATTAACCTTATTAGCCCCTGAGCTGCACTGAAGACGAGTTGCTACTACATGGGAAAAGAAAATAAAATAATAAAATAATCTCTGAGGCCCGAGCAGAACCCTTAAAGGGAAAACCCAGCTCTGCATTTGCCCAGTGTCTGTCACCGACTGTGACACGGCAAATAGCGTGGCATCTTTCTCCAAAATTCAAGCACCTGAAACACTATCACAGTCATCTGAAATAAGCAGTCGCTGTAATCTCCTAAGCATCTGCAAGCAAATTGCAATGTACACACAAGGCGTTCCTCTAATGAAACATCTTGCTCATCTCCCACATGCAACACGCAGGAACAGTAGAAAACCCATCACAAACAGATGTGGCACTGACACCAAAAAAAAAAGTTTGGTGTATGTTGCCTTTGATGACTTACTGTCATTTTCAATTGTCACAGCGAGAGCTAGCACTTAGCTTTCGTTATTTCATTTTAAAGTAGTTCCTTCCTGGAAACAGAAGGGGCTGACAAACAAAGGCAGGCCCTGCTCTGCAGGTACCCAGTGTGCCTGCCACTGCCTTCAGATGCCCACAGCGGTCACCAAAGCTGTTACTGATGGACAGACACACACAATCATAACTCTCCGATACCTCTCCCAAGTGATGTCCACCATGAACAGCAAATGGCCTTTGTGCTTCTCCTTTCACACACTCATGGCCGTGGAGACAGCAGTACTGATACCCTTACTGTGCTTTTCCTTGGGCTCTTCCAGCTCCTCTTCAACTAAAAAGGCAGCTAATCGCCTTTCAGCTTTGCACTGAAGTGCTCCAACGTGGCTGTTCATATTTGGAGCTTTTTCAGCCTTTAATGGTGAAGGGCTTGGGTGTCAAGTTCTGCACAAAGGAGCTTTTCTCCCAAGCATTTCAGCTAAGTAAGTATTAACAAGTCACAAACAAACAATCAAAACCACAAAATTATAAGGAGCCTGAATAAAAACCACAACTGCGCTAATCAAGCCTCTCGCACTTGAGATTTTCCACATAAAAATCCCCCTGGTTTTCCATGCATCTCCCAACTGCCAGGGCAGGCAAGACCTTACATTTTTCCACACTGAGGACAAATGATGGGAAGAAAAACAAAACCAAAAATCCAGCCACCAACCCCAGGGATGTTTGCTATGAAAAGGAGGTCAAGGGCAAGGAGGAGACGGAGAGAAAGGCGGGAGCTCTGCGGCCACCCCACGCTTCACGCCACCTTCAAGAAGAAAGGGGAAGCGGGCGTAGGGAATACGGACACCACATCCGACCGGGAAACCCAGCTGGTCTCAAAGCAAAAAGGGAACCTGGGAAGGAATATTAAAGGGCTGGAGGAAGCTGCAGAGCAGTGGAAGGCTGTCAGCACACTAGGTACAGCCAGCTCCTCGGCTCCGGCATGCAAGCCCACGCACACCCTCACCAACTGCAATGCTCTGGGCACCCGTCAGGCTCAGCTCCGGAGCAGGAGCCATCCCCAAACAGCTCCGCAGGCTTCAGAGGAAGCTGAAATCAAAAGATCACAAGCATGGTGGAGGAAAGACAAAAAAAAAAGCACAAATATATGTAAGAGGGAAGCTGGGAGGGGGCACACGAGAAGCACAAACAATGAAAGGGAAGCAGGAGGAAACAGAAGGTAAAAAACGACCAACTGGGGTGGAGGCGCGGGGGCCCTGGGAGGCTGCGCTCCAGCATGCAAATTCATGCAGTTCACGTAGACAAAGCGATGCTGTGAGAGGCCTGGAAAGCAACTACAAATATTAAAATGCTTTGTGGTCTCCTCTCTCCCCCCCCCCTCCCTCCCCGCCTCTTAACACGATGTCTTTATTCGGTGTGTGCTCGCGGAACAAAAGCACACATGGGCAACCTGACGGCTGAATGGGCTCTCGAGCCGTCCAACTTCCATCCCCAAATTCTGCAGGCAGCAAGGAATGCTGAAAACTGCTCTGTCACAGGCAGCTGATGATGCATGGAAAATAAGATAATAGCGCAAAGCCACGGCAGAAAGGGAAAAGCATCCATCAGACAGCACTGGTAATCCACCAGAAACGGGCAAAAAGGCCGGGCAGACAGGGCACCCTAATCCATAGCCACGCTTGGAGCCTGCAGACAGGAGGGAGGTGCTTTGGGCGAGGAGTGTGCACAGTTCCTTCCTGGATTTCTCACTTCTGCATACGGAGTCCTTGCTTTCCTGTGCTGCACACCCCCACCTGCCTGCTCACCTCCAAAAGGGAGCAGGAAGAACCAGATCGAGGAACCAGGACGCTTCCCATTTCCAAAGCCTTCCCCAAGACCTATCTTTAAACCCAGGAATGAAGCAATCCTTGGATATTCCCTGTCAAACCAGGTTTATTATCCAGTTACACACAAGGAAGTTCTTCCTCTTACCAGACCCTCATCACATCACCACCAACGTGGTACATGAACACTGGGCAACAACCCCCTGCTCTTGCAAGGACGAGAACATGGGCAGCCTCCTCACAGCCGTAAGTCAGACCATTTTTTCCCTGCAGCATTGAGACCAACAAGCAATAAACCACCTGCAAGCTTGAGCATCCCTCTAATAAAGAAAGGCCAGTGAGATGATAACAGATGCGAGCATTGGCTCTGGAGATCTGGAAAAACTGCTTCATCTCTGCTGATGTCCCTCATCGACCCAGAACAGTCACCCAGCAGGGGCACGCCACCGAATTCCCTTCAGGACCTCACAGACACAGCAGGGGATCGTGGCAGGGCAGGTAACCCCAAAATCCTTGAGCCATGACCAGCCATGGCAGAGCAGTGCCACCACGCCACAGAAGTGGTGTCAGAACGGTCCCTCATCTGCAGGGACAGAGGGAGGTCTCCTTTCCTCTTCCCTCCCAACAACTGGAAAAGGTGGCTTCCAATTTGGACACAGGCCCCAAGCCCGAGAGGTGCTGGGTATAGCCCAAGCCCACGAGGAACAAATTTGGCCATCAGGGTTGGGGCTGAAACAAAGCTTTGGTCTTAAAGCGTGTTTGAGGAACCGAGGCCCTTCTGCTTCAGCTTGAGCAGTCACTGATGCATCAGATGCTGCTGCGGTCCCCAGGCTCGGAGGGGAAAGCCATGCAGAACCAGGAGAGACTGCTTCACGTGGCTTCTAACATCCGCCTGTTATTTCAGCGAGCCTATCGCGATTGCCACTTCTCGCTCTGTTGCGACTGAAACCAGAAGAGCCGTCTTCTTTCCTGTGAACCTAACGTGGCATCTACAGAAGCGACAGAGAAGCAGCAGCCTCAGCTTCACCTTTCACTGCTGCCAGGACTCAGC
>NW_010190093.1:15348-15835 GCF_000695765.1 Mesitornis unicolor
GCTCAACCACACCAAGGGGGCGGACTATTCATGCCTGGTTTCCCTTCAGCCACTCCAGAGCCAATCTTTATGAGGATGCTCAAGAACAAAGTGTTTTCCAAGAGGACCTCATCTCCTCAGGAAGTAAACATCACGTCATCATCACTCAGCTTGCAGCTCTGAAACGAGGAGCAACTATAAATGGCTGCATTACACGGTTCTACATCTAATGCATCTTAATATCTTGAAGGTAAAGACTGCACAAGCAAAAGACCGAATTCCTTAAGCATCCCTGGGCACAGAGACTCTGCACGGTCCCTTAGCTACTACTACATCTGCACCAGGCAAATTCCTAACAGCATTTATATATATATACATATATATATATATGTACTTGCATCTACAACAGATAATACTTTCCTAACACCACAACACAAAACACTGGGCCGTGGTAAGCAGCACCAACAGTCAGCGAGCCGAGGAAAGAAAGAACACTTCTGCTAATTTT
>NW_010190093.1:16199-16438 GCF_000695765.1 Mesitornis unicolor
GAGGGGGCAAAAAATGGCTTCACCAGAGTTGGAATATAAATATATGGACAACTATTATATGTACATTCAATACTTACCCTGCATAAATACATTCGTTTAAAAAGGTTAAAATGGCAAAATAAGGAAAAAAATAAACAAAAAAAAAAGCTTAAGAATGGCAGTGCCGGTCACAGCCCCGGTAGCGGCAAGACAAGGGGAAAGCGGTGTGACAGCGGGCCGGGCCACCCCGCCGCGGCCCC
>NW_010190094.1:0-9438 GCF_000695765.1 Mesitornis unicolor
GGACTGATACATCCCCACGCTCCTCACCACGACCAAGTCCATCAGCAGCCCCTGTCTCAGCAGCTCCTCAGAGGCAGAAGCTGAAAGGGAAAAAAGGGGCTCGTGCCAGCTCGGTTCCCAGCAGGAGGATTAATGTTACCTTCCGAATTAGGAAACAGACCCACAGAAATCTCTGCTGAGAAGCCGTTAACGTCGCTGTACACTTCATATTTTCCTCGCAAGGAATGGAAGCCAAAGCATTTACCTCTTGATGTCTCAAGTTTCCTGGCATGCTTCTTTATCCCCATCTAAATAACAGCCCTCAATGCAATGCCAACCACAACCTTGAACGTGACCCTGGTGCGACAGCAAGACTTTGAGCTTTCCTTTTTAAAAATATTCCCCCTCCATGCATCCAAAATGATCCCAGGAGCTGGACCAGGACAGCCAGAGCAGGCGATGCTCCAGGTACCTTACACAAAGACTTTATTGTACCTCCAATATTTTCTCCACTTATTTCTCAAGGCAGAATCGCCCTACTTCCACTTCCAAAATCTGAGCAAGCTGGGCTGTTGGGAAGAGAAATGACAAACCAAACAGAGCAATCTCGATTACAAGCTCCTTGTTTTCTCTCATTCTTTCAGGAGCAAGGCCTGAAAATCACCCAACCCTTCCTACCATGATGGGTACTCGTACAGCAAAAGACTCCGTTTCTGACCAAAGAGAGGGACTGGGACGTGAGGAACCTCAACAGCTTCCCAACGGGGCCTGCAGGAAGGAAATCACCCTCTGTTTTCTGATGTTTTTCTCCTCCCAGGACCAGGTGAGGATGACTTCCAATAACTCCTAAACCAGTTCGATATGGTTTTTGAGGACAAATCACACCCAGTACTGGTTTTCTAAATGGCCCCATTTCCAAGCATTTTTCTTCTCCATTCGTTTGCTGATCAACACTGAACTAGAAACCACGGATGACTTCAAACTGCTCCCTAAGATTACAACGAAATAATGCTCTTTTCCAGCATGGCAAGGCTGAGTGCAGCTCCTGCTAGGCACTCTTCGGTTACTTATTTCTAAAATTAATGATTTGTTCATCTCTGACAACAAGAGCAGAAAGCAACCCTTGCCCCCGAGAACTCACTGCGTGAAAAACAGACAGGAAAGTACAACCCTGAATAATCCAGAGGAGGAAAAGCAACTGTTCACCTTTCATTTCTGTCATCGTCAACACACAACATCTGAGTTTTGGGCTAAGTGACATTTTCAGAAGGAACGGAGTGGGTGAGAGGGACGGCACGCTTCCCACCACCATTCTGGAGCCTGCGCCAACCGTTACTTAAGGCTGTCAGTACATTATTTGGTGTATTATTAATCCGCTTTCATAACCATCTGCGTTTCTCTAACACGGAGACCAGCGACCACCTGAGAACCCTCTGCTCTGCTCAGTGCAAGCAGAGGTGGCACATCCGCACCAGCTTTACCTGGCTCCTCACATACGTTTCGTTTACTCCTAAAATATTCCTGGCAATCGTGGTTGTCCATCACTGTCAACACCTTCTTCCCTACCTCGACTCTAGTCTTAATGCAACTATAGAACACACAAGCCCAAGAAGCACTTCTCCAAGCAGACCTGTGGGTCAGTGTGCCCTTCACTTCCTTGGGCTCTTTTTCCTTCAGCCAGTTGAACAAAACCCGGTTTAAGCAGGCCGTCAGCAACACTTCATTTATTCCACAGCTACTGATACAGGAATATATTGCTCTTCTCTCCCTCCTGCACCAAAGGACGTTCCACTTTTCATTTTTCCTTCTTTTATTGCTTAGATCAGATTTTGGAGAGCCTTTAGCTTATCTGTGTGAAGCGTTTTCCTAAACTGTCCCCAGGAACCCCTGTTGGAGACCTTCAGATCAGGCACCTAAATGATTTGAGCCACCTATTTTTACTATTGTCTACCAACACATCCAGGGGATTGGCTCTGTTTAAGAGTTCAGCATCTTCAAAGCCTCTTATGAACACGAAATTCTCCTGATCTCTCAAAGGCGAGTCAGATGCGTGCGATCGGGTTTCTGAACGAGGCGATCGCGCGCAGAACAAAGAGCTCAGCGCTGTTATTTTAATGGATTTTCAATTCTGTTGCCAGGTCAGTAATCCTTTTTCTCCCCGTGTCACTCAGAGACTTCAAAACCCACAGCTGGGGTGGAACAGTCAGTGTTTGTTTTATCTGGGAGGACATCATATGGCACGGTTCCTTCGAAGCAAATCAATTTATCTGCTGTTGACAGCAAGCATTCATCAGCGGCGACGCTGGGTTGCACTGCTCGGGAGGTTACTAAGAGTGCGCTCGGCACACGACTCCCGGCTATCAATTTGACAAACATCCTAAACCTTTTTATTTGCCTTTATTTCCCTTCGTGACGCTTGATAATCCATCAAACGTACTGTTTGCAGCGTGCTGCACTGCAGCTCCGGAAAAGGCTCCGATGCAGTAACACCAGAATTGTTCTTTGTCATCAACAGGAAAAAACAATCATCAAACTGACTAAAAAACCTCCTGTACTTTCAGGACAATTCCCCTTTGTGGTAGGAAAGGAAGCTCTGAATCAGGGTTTAAGCACGTGCTTTATTTTCAGTGCAAGGCTTCATGCAGCACTACCTGGAAGACGACTGCTCCTGCGAACTGAGAAAACCAACCACCACCCAGTTACGTGTTCCTCCCAGCACCGGGTATCCAAGGACCGTTATCTGCACGGCTCGCTTTTCTTTTAATAGGCAGGGAAAGGAGCTGCTGGTCTCCAAGGATCCCAGCGAGGCTAACGGCAAAGCTGGGAATAGACCCAAGGTCTCGGAGCGCTGAATCAAGCCATGCCGCCGCTGCTCTGACTCATCCCGGGAACTGTTTGCTAAACACTGTGAGGCTTTTTGGAAGTTTTCTGTGCTGTGTCAGCTATTCGAGTAGAAGCAGCAAATCTAAGCACTCTAAGGTCAACTGCTCAGCCTTGGCATTCATCTTTTCATGAAGGCCCGGTGTTTGCAAGCCGGTGACGGTTATTTCTGGAATCTGCCTGCATTTACAGTAGTCAAGATTTATTGGGAGATTACCAATCTCACTGAACGTCTGTAATCCTGCTGCTAGCACAAGAGGCACTGCATCTTCTAACCCATTTGTTATGTTCTGACAGCAAAACACAGGATTTGTTTTGCAAAAAAAATTATGGCTGCGGGATGAGCAGGGCTTTAAACCCTTTCCCTAAAGGGGTCTGCATCCAAGGTATAACAACCTATTTTTACTCCATTTTTGGCTATAAAGGTTGTTTCTTGCTCTCTTCTCCTGTGATCAGAGATGCACAAATGCTTCAGTCAGAGCCTTTACCTTTTCCAGGAGGAAACTGAAGCTAAAACCATATCCATTTATCAGTGACATATCCAGCAGGATTACTTAAGCACTCAGGGGAAGAAAGTCAAGACAGATGAGGTATTTTAAGCAGAGCCAGCACACTTTACTGGCCTTTCTGGTAGTCTGTAATGCTTAACATTTGCAAGAAATACGATGACTAATGCGCCCTGAACAAAACCAGACCTGGCCACTGCCTTTCTCTCAAGAGCTCCACGTGGAAGAGGAGAATATCACGTTGTAATATTTATTTACACAGATATCAGACGCCCTCCGCTTTGCCATCTGGGTGAGCAGAAAAGCAGACAGGACAAGACAGTATCTGGTACAGAAAGCCAAGCAAAAACTGTCCTGGCAATAACTGAGAACAAAGGCTTCGCTCGACATTTTCCTCTCCAAAGTGGGAGCAGGCAACAGGAAAGCATTAACTGCTCACATCCTCATGAAAGGTGTAGGAGGAGCAAACTCCTCAGCTTTCAAAGCAATATAATGGCACCTTCCCACCGCCACAGAAATAGGGCGAAATCTCAGTAATACAATAAAAGCCAAGCTGTAAATCTCACCTACAGTAAGTGATAGTGTTATACACAATCCGCTGCTGTCATAACACCAAGCGATTTGTGTATCGCTCAAAAGGCTACGAGCTGTTTTGTAGACTCTTCCAAAAAATGCCTCAGGGCCCACAGCGCAGCAAGGCTCGCAGTCCGCGCCCTTCCTCACCGTACAACAGCCGCTCCTTTCAAAACAACACTGGTCACACACTCAGCAATTTCCTTCTCATCGCTGAAGAAATATTAGAATCACTCTGGTAACTTGCTCATATCAAAACATTTGTAAGGATAAAGTGCGATGGCTGGGAAAGATAAACTCCCTGAGTACGAGTGTGTTTGATGTAATGGGAATTTCATTTTACAGAAATAACTTTCCTAGGGTAATAAAACTCGCTCCAGAAGTTTCTCTCTGGACTCTGAACGCACACATTTTCCACCAAGTGATGTAAAGTGGGAAAGCTTCCAACAGCGTCCTTTAAAAACGGACGTTTTCCCGAGGACCAAAAACCTGCGCAGATGAAGGTTTCTGTACCTGCGACGCCAGTCTCCGCATGGCCTCCTCCTGGCGCCGGCGCATTTCGGGCGTCCCCGGGCAGCTCCCGCTGGTGATGGACGAGTGAGCAGAAGGCGGCTGGGTTAAGGGCAGCTCTCGGTTTGCATCCACATCTGTCCCAAGGAAAAAGGTTATGAATTGCCACAGGACAAGAACAACCGACATGAATATTTACAGACCGGGCAGCTGCTGTTTTCTAGCAGGTCACGCATGGCAGTTAAAATACTTTTCACAAATGCTCTGGTTTGGATTTCAGGCTGTGACACCGTCCAGCCAGGCCAGAGGCTTCCCAGGAAACTTCTTTTGGAAGCAGTGCTTTGGGCAAGGACCGCCAAGATGAAGCGCTGAGCTCGTCTGATTCAACTTCTCCACTGCAATTTCATGGACTTTAGAATAACCACAATAATCGAGTGAACTGTGCACTCTCGAAGGTACGCTCTGTCTTCACGTTGGGGATATCTTAGAGCTGTGCCCTCCTGCTCTGCAGCTCTGCTCATAGATCCTCCCTTGTTATGAACAATCGCCGGTTAATTTGGTTCTGAGCCCTCCTTCAGGGGAGACAGCCAATTTTTCTGAATTATGTGCCTATTTTACAACACAAATAAATGGAGAGCCATAGCTAATCTATCTATCTGACGCCCCTTAATGTGATCAGAGGGAGAGAAGCAGGAGCAGCACCAGGCCCTGGAAAAGGCGTGTAAGCAAATAATGAACTACACTGGAATAATCTCTGGCAAGTTTCACTGCTTTTGACTGCAAATGAACTGGTTCTTTTGCCTGGCAAAGCAGAAACTGGCTTTACCAGCAGCTTTCTACACCAGTCCATTCACCTGGCCCTCGTGGGTAACATTCCAAACCACTCACTTTTACACTCACAGGTACTCGTACAGAGTATTTCTGCAGTACTTGATGATGTCTAATTCTTAATTTCTCTATTTTAGGAATGTTTTAAAAGCAGCAGCCCTCTCCTAAGTGCAGTCTGTACTGGCACAGGACTTTCCTGACTGGATTGCTGCACTGCATCCTCGAGCTTGACTTGAAATCATAATGCAAACAATGACCCATTTAATGGCAAACAACAAAGGAGGACGGCTACTGCCTACATAATTAAACCCTGAATGTGTCAGCAGTGATGCACATTCTTCATTTTGAGCATGCAACACCACCATCACCTGTATTGTGAGGCAGGAATTGAGACTATGAGGCTGTGTTTATGGCAGTTACTAGTGCTGATAGCATAACTGCTGTAGCACCCGGTTAGCATTTATTATTAATAACGATATTTTTTTTACAGCATGTGGGAAAAAAAGTCAAATAAATCTGCAGGATAAATATTTTTTTCTACAGCTAGTCTAGGGCTTACGATCTCTTTAGGAAATAAAGTCACATTAGACGATTGATTCTGAAGGTCGCCATCCCAATAACCAACACTGAGGAATTATTTCAGCTCTCAACTTCATGGACAAACCAGAGCGCGCTGTAGGTTCGAGCAAGGATCTTCATCCTTCATGCATGAAAGATGCAGGGCACCTGCTCGTTTGAAACAGCCAAGCTTTTAGTCTGGAAACAGTTAAGTTCAGGAGCCTCTGTAATCTCCACAATCCCTCTAAGCAGACTGGGGAGACACACAGTTGGTGCACTGCAGAGCTGCAGTTAAAATATAGCAACAAGCCCTGCCTTTCACTCCGCATTGTTCATTTAGCCCTGACAAGTGACACTGCTCAACATGCCAGCGTCTGGTGACATTTCAGCTATTTTGACACGGCCAAGGGTGCTGCATTCCAGTAAACAGATTTAACCACAGTTTCACTGAGATACAGTGACCTAGATCCTTAAAGATACCTTTAGGTACCTAAACTCAGTATTTTTAGTCCTTTCTTACTCACCGAGAGCTGAGTAATTCTAAAATGTTGTCATCCCCACCTGCAAACTTGTCAGCACGGAGTGATGGGAACTGGATGGGACCACAAAGGGTAGAGAAATCCTGGGTGCAGACTCACCCTAAACATTTATACCATGATAAAGTGAGATAAACAAACCATATGGGAAGGATAAATGTGACGGCATGGATTTGTAATAATAGAATATTGGCAACTGAAATTGGAGTCTTCCCAACCACAGAAAATCCGTGATGTTTCTAAGTCAGAGAAATAAGAGACAGACTATTTTGACTCTTCAAAACGCAGATTTGGAAGAGGAGCGGCATAAATATCACTGACAGGTGCTTGCTTTGCTTGGCAACAAAGACTAAGCCGATTTCTTGGGCCTGAAGAGAAACGGGATCTTTTCAGCCAAACCCATTACAAAGGTCTCTGATTTCTGACGATCTGTGTGCGCTGCCGTACTTACGTTTCGGAGAGGCGTGCGGGCTGTCCGAAGCGATCTGTCTCATCCGAGTGCCGTGGCAGCTGAGCGCAACCAGCCTGGAGATGATGGCGGTCTTCCCGAACCCGATGTTGCCAACGATGACCACGCCGCGGTTGACGCTGGCGTTGGAGCTCTGCAGCTGCGCGTCGATCTCGTGGAACACCCAGTCCCGGCCGACGAAGACGGACTCGGTGGTGATGCTGGGCACCTCGAAAAGCAGCGGTTTCAGAGAGATGTCGGGGGGTCTGTAAGGTGCGAAGCGTACTGTAAAGAAGAAACACATAGAGCATAAGCACCAATGCTAAGAGTAAAACCATAGTTGGGAAATTGCTGTTTAATCTTCCTTAGAAATCTTTTCATTGCAAAAGGTGAAAAACCCCAAGCTTGTGGTCACCCCCAGGTTTGCTGTTAAAAGCATCTGGCTCATTCGTAGCATTTACACCAAAGGAGTTCAGAGAATTTTACAGGAAAAAGTAGTTTATAACCAGGGAAAGTGCAGATGGAGAAATGAAATTACCTGCTTAAAGTCACCGTCGTTAATGCCACAAGCACAGGACGCTTTCCATGGCAGCCACCCCTGTGACACGCCATTGTATGGCTGGTCAATATAGAGATAAGACTGCTCCAAGGAGCACAAAAAAATCTTAGCACTTAGATGTGTTAAATCAACTTAGGCAGAGATATTTCAATTTCTCTAAAGTATATAAATGAAACCAGATTGCTGATAGGATTTTCCTCTATGGCAATTAAAACATTTTCTCTTTTCACAGGGAAAAACAGTGTTGCAGGCAAGATAAAGTTAGCACAGAGCACAACAAATACCTCCCCATGCTGGTGCAACACTAACACCCAAAAGCCCAAATACTGATTACTTTTCCTATTTTTCTTCACGCATTAGATTATAATATAATGTACAACTAAAGCCAAACCAGCCCTGAAACCTTTTCAGGAACATTTTGGGGGTGGAGGGTGAGGGTATTTACCATTCTTTCCAGTTGGTGCAAGCTATCTAGGGAACGCACACCTAAAAAGAGTAACAACCATGCACAGATCCAGTGCAAAGATGCGATTAGAAAGATCAACTCATATGGTGCGTTCTGCCTAGGAGATCTGTAACTGGGACATGAGACGCATAAAGCTATAAAAAAAACTTTAGAAAGTGATGGAAGCGCTTTGTGCCAACAGAGACAGTTGCTGGATCTTCCCACTTTACCACCAAAATGGTTTCTTAATTAAAAAAACCTTTCAGAAGGTGGTCACAGAGACAGCAGGTGATTCCCACTCAGGGGGAGGTTAGTCACACCGCGTGCTTTAGCTGCAAACTTTGCATCTGAGAGCATAACTCCTTCACGTCAGGGCTAAGTGATGCGGATGGAGCTACATCCTTGGCTTTCAGACCTGGCCCAGCCCTGAACACACCTCCCGGCTGCAGGACACGCGTTGGACTCAACATTCAACACCAACACCGAGACCGATGGGGTCAGTTGGGCAAAATTTGAGCTGTGGACGACAGAAGTTGACTTCAACTTGTTTTGAGAGCATACGGCACGCTGGAAATGAAAACAGCCATACAAAATCTAGATGTCTTCATAGCACATTTTAAAAGAAACCCCAGGGCACTGCAGAGGAGCAGATCCCAGAGCAGGGCTGTGGAAGGATTTGACTAAAAAAACCCCTATTGGTTTGCTCAGTGTTGTCTCCTGACACAATCACACTCCCAACATTCATAACAGCTGCTTCCAGTGGAGACCGTTTGGTTCCTCTGAGGTTTTAAAAGCCCTCGGACACTTAAAAAGCCCAAACACCCTTCAGCAACTGCTGACTCCTGCCATTTCCCACCTGCTCACCTTCCACTATGGACATGGCCTGGCCTGAAGGCCTCAGAGGCCCAGATAACGCGACTGCGCCAGGCTCCGTCCTGAACTCACACGGCCACAGCCTGGTTTGGGTTGAAGGGACCTCACAGCCCCCCAGTCCAACCCCCATGGGGGCACAGCTCCCCCAGCCCAGGCTGCTCACAGCCCCGTCCAACCTGGCCTGGGGCACTGCCAGGGAGGGGGCACCCACAGCTTCTCTGGGCACCCTGAGCCAGGGCCTCACCACCCTCAGAGTGAAGAATTTCTTCCCAATATCCAGTCTAAATCTCCCCTCTTCCAGTTTAAAACCATTATCTCATGTCCTATCACTCTTTGTAAAAAGAGTCTTTGTAAAAAGTCTCTCTCCAGCTTTCCTGTAGTCCCCTTCAGGTACTGGAAGGCCACTATAAGGTCTTCCCAGAGCCTTCTCTTATCAAACCACACCAGGGGGATGCTTTATCTACACGGGAAGAGGTTACAGATGTGCTACTACCCTGAAGATCTCGCTGTAAACACAAACACGTGGGTTTTGAGCAGACCAGTGTGCTGTGTCATGATCTGTGCTTTGCTCAGGCCATGTGATGAATCCCTCTGGAAGGTGCAAACTGGTGCCGGCTCCTTCCCAGTCCCCCCAGTCTCCCTCCATCCCTCTGAACCAGTCCAGCAGCAGAAGAGGTGCTCCCCCCAACCCCGAGGCTTTGCCACCTCTGTCCCAGCATCACCCCATCCCTGTGCCCCGACTC
>NW_010190095.1:0-17861 GCF_000695765.1 Mesitornis unicolor
ATAAATTATTTTTATGCATTTAACATGTACAGATGCATTCCTCCATATGTGTGACCAAACACACACACACACACACAAAGTGACATTGGTATGCACTTAAAGCACACATTTAAAGCATAATATTGAAATCTCATTAAAAAATCTTTCTGAGATTTGGGATAGGAGTTAATTTTGAGATTTCTGTTTCCAAGCTTCTTTCCTAACCCATTATTTTCTCACATAGTTATGGATCTCCCAGAGCTAAAAAAATACCCTGATATTCCCCATTCACTGTCAAACCCTGAATTAGCAGCACTAGAGAAATAAACCTGTGTAGTAGCTTAAGGCCACGTGAGTGATTTATTGCTGGCACCTACAATCAACACCAGGCTATCAGGCCATAGTTAGAGCATTCAGCTGGTAGGGACAATCTTTCAGTTCTGCCCTACAAATTATTTGCAGTCTCAGGACTATCTAACACAACACAGATGAGCATCATCATATCTAACTGTGTTTCTGTACAAATATCGTCACATCTAGCTTCTTTAGTCTAGTTTCAATAGATGGGATGATCTGTATTCTGTAGAAAGATTGTTCAAGACCTTGTAGATTACAACACATTCACAGGAGATGTAGTTTGAATAATACCAATCTGAAGTTGACCAGAGTAGTCCTCCTTACCAAAAGACAAACCCAAGCTCTGCTCATTAATGTCTCTACCTTGAGTACAAAGTTCCTGGATCAGAAAAGTTGATGATATCTAACATGCACCCCTGAATTGGCCTCCAATTTCTAAAGAACATGCTTTCACCTGCTGATAGCATCTTCCACACTAAGTATATGTGCTTTCCGGATTGCCATTTAAAGGCATCTCACCATCTGTTGTACATGTGGGGAATATATAACCCCAAATTGAGCACTCATGGTCATCCCTTTGGAATCGAAACCTGAAGTTTTATCTGTTTATACCCTTAGGTCTAGAGGTTGTAGGTTTGATACCATGTAATGGCCGTGAGCATAGTCATTACATAGCAAACCTTCAGTATAAATTCCTGTTAATTAGATAACAGCCCTGGGCAAAGCACTAGTTATTAAAGAACTTTAAAAGTAAGTTGGCAGATTGGAGCCACCAGCCCCTTAAAACCTACCAGTCATCTCCTGGAAAATTATTTAACAAAAATATAGCTTTTTTAAAAAAAAAATCTGTTGTTGCTGGCAGTCCTGGCTGAGAGCCAGAGCACTACAATGGTTTTCTTGCTGCTGGAAATAAAAGTTGCTATCCACAACTGTGTCAGTACTTGGGAGAAATATCCCCTTGTTTAGTGAGAGGGTTCTGGGAGGTAACTTACAGATTTCCATAGAAATACCTTCATGTCAAAGACACATCTTTTGTAAAGGGTCAGTGCTAATTAATAGATCACCTTTATTAAAGATGAACCCATTTTTGCCATGCCCAGTGGGTAAATAATGGGCATACAGTCCTCTCTAATATCCTCTATTAGTGCGCTTTTAGCCATTTATAATTCAGAAGTCTTTCTTACATCCATGGAACACTTATTCCTGATATTAATCATTCATCAGCCTTTGATAAAATCTTGAGAAACCTATTCCTTTACATAAAGAGTGACCAGCAGATTGACAAATCAGGTGTGGTGACTGGAAAGCCAGGTTAGCGTTCTGTTATTTTTATGCATCCCTTTCTGAACTTTAAAAAATATGTTTATTATTACTTCAGTTTTGTAGTGTTTATGTTGTGCTCAAGCATAAAGATGAAAAAATTAAGGCTCTTAAAATACGCAATTCTGTATGACAGGGCTGCAAACAGGTAGAGAAAATGTCGGGAGGAGGGTAAGAAGTATTTTGTTATTGCAAGCTTAATATGAATTGATATCAATAATGATAAGTCATTGAAACTGTATTCAGCCTGTTTTTCAAGCAGGGCTATCAGGACACTTGAAGCTGTGGTGGAGCCTTCAGAAGTGGCCACCTCCCATCTTTCTGCTTCATATTCAGAACAGGGTTTGGAAGATGTGGTAGCACTAACAGGGTGGGTATGTGATAGAGTCAGGAGCAGGAGCTCACACTTCACTGGTTGTTATCAGATGATTGAGGTCTAAAAGCTGACTTTGACAAAAGGATTTGAAAGTCAAAGATGGATGGAAGAGGTGCATCCTTTCGCTCGTTATTGCTGTCTACAGAAATCGATGTTTCTGAGCCTTAATGGTCCCACCTTACCCAGGCTAATCACTGAGGACTTAAAAAGTCAGCAAGTGTTTACTGAATCCTACACCCCTTTTCCCCCTTTATCTCGCAGCTGCGTTTAGATTTAAACACCATTTTCTACGAAACGCTCAACTTCATGCTGTTAATTTCAAGCCCGGCTGACAGAGCTCAGCTTGGATCTCGTACCCGTCGGGAGCCGATAAGCAGTTCCCACTCACAGATCACACATAGCTGAGTGATGTTCAGAGACCCCCTTGTTCCCCCAGCCCTGCGCCCTGCGAAGTGACATTAGCGCTGGGTAATGATCTGTAAATGTGTCAGAACTGTGCCACCTAGTGACACCGCTGCCTCGTTCCTTTGGTGAAGTCACACTGATCGCACAACAGCAAGCCGTAATATAATTAGCGCTAATTTGGTTTCTCGGTAGCTGGCTGCTGCACAGCTCCCTGCTCAGCCACTCTCTGCTTCTCCAGAAGACTTTTCTCAACATAATAAGAGCTTCATTAGGGATTTGTTTCCTCCGTTTTTGATTGTAGGAGACAATTTTTTTAAGGTATTTTTAAATGGATTTTCTTCACATCAGAATGAATCTAAACTGCACTTAGACTTTAGTGGGAAGCAATCTGTTAATGAAGTGTGCTGGATTGTTTATACTTAATAACTAGAGCTGACTGGCAATTTCTGGACAGGTTGTTTTCCCCTCATTATATAGCACAGATTCCTTAATATAAGGACATTATATTTTCAACAAAATTTTCATTTCCAAAAATTGTTGATTCTAGTTTTCTGACTACCAGTTCCTTTTGTTTCAAAGTCCTTTAAAGAAACGTTCCAGGTTTCACTTGGAAATATCCATTAAAACAGTAATATATACTGTAAAAAATGTGAAATTGAAGTAAACTACTGTCATCGTTTAGGGCTGGGCTGGCCACTAAATGCTGGACAGCCGCTCTCTATTAACCCCTCTCCCCTCCCCAGAAGGGGAAGAGAAAGAGAATAAGGGAGAAAGACTTATGGGCTGAAAAAGAAAACTAATAGATTTAATGAAACAATAATACTAACACTACAGGACAATGGTGTAAATAGGAAAATAATGAAATATATAGAAATATGTACAAACATATATATAAAACCAAGATAAAATCCCCTCCCCCCAATTACTATTACGTCACCAGAGACTCTGCAATGCAGGGCACTGGAAAGGTCCCAGACTGGATCCTGATTGATCCACTACTCTGGTTGATCCAAACCAGGTTTTGGGAATTATTTTTACTTATTTTGTTGTTATTGTTCTCTCTACTGTTGAGATTTTGTCTTTTTCTGTGAATGCGGTGCAAGAAAAGTTCAAAAAGCTAAATTTTTTCTTGAATAAGGAAACTATTTCCAATTAACTTTCCTCATAACAGTCAATGCCAGGAACATTAATGCATACTGTATAACCTACCTTCCTTTTGGCATGGTGCAGTAGAGAGCTCAGAAAGCAGGAGGACAGTGAAGCCATCAGACAGCAGATTTGAGATAAACAGTAGGTTTGCACTTCTTTTGGTTGTTTCATTTGTGATTTTTGCTTGTTTTTCATTAATCACAATGCAGAAGTCATTATGTTGAGATATTGTGGAAGCTTAAAGTATGAATAATTTATTAAAAAAAAGCCAACAAAACAAACCTCAAACCAATTTCATGAAGAATAATCACAGAATCATAAAATAATGAATAATCTAGATTGGAAAGGACCTCAGGAAGTCATCTGACCCAATCCTTTGCTCTAAGTAAGATCTGTATGGCTGTCTAATATCCCTGTTTTCCTTCATCGAATGGTGTGGGTGATGGATGGTAATTACTGAAGGGATCCCCAAAGTTTCTTTTGTCCTAGTCCTTAAATTTCTCATGTTTCCACTGGATTGAAGTGTCGTCATTAGCTGTGTCAGCCACTCCCTTTAGCTGAATAACTGCCTTTTACTACAAATTTTAAAATTAATTGTTTTTATTAACAAATTAATCAATTTGCTGAGGGTGCATTTCTGTCTCAGGCTGGGGATGCACTTTGGCCATCATGATGGAGATATTGAGCAACATAAGTACTAGTGCTGATCCTTGGGTTATTCTACTTTATAGCAGCCTACAAGCATGTTTTGATGACTAACACAGTGAACCCAGTGCGCCAGTCATATTTCAACCCATTCAACAGTCTGTTTGTTCAGCCTGCACTTCCTCAGCTTCCAAATGAGAACGCTGTGGGAGAATGTGACTAAAGTCTTACTAGAGCAAGTTATATCCTCTGTTCTTTCCTACTCTGTGTAAGCTGTTACTTCATCCTTTTCACCTTTCAGAAGGTAATCAAAGTGTTCCACTATTATTTGTCTCCAGTAAATCCCTATTGACTATTCTGAATACCTTCTTGTCCTTCATGTATTTGGCAATGATTTGCGAATGATACATGACCTTTCCAGAATTTACAGGTCTGACTGGCTCATAGTTCTTCAGCTCATCCTTCATGCTTTTCTTGAAGATGGGGAAAATATCCAACTTTTCAGACACCACCAGCTCCTCTCAATAGCCACAATTTTTCAAGAATTATCGAGGCTTCACCCAGACACGACAGGTAATGCTTTTAGTACCCTCAAGTGTATCCTATCTGGTTGAGCAGATTTGACAGCATTGAGGACCTTGTGGTGCCTTGCTTGTTCCTTCCTCATTCTTGGCTGCCCTTCACCCTATCAAGCTATGTCAATATACAGAGATCTGGAGCAGTCTTTGCTTGTGGAAGCTGATACAGAGGAAGCATTGTGCACTTCAGCCTTTTCCACATCTCTGATTAGGTTGTCTCCTGCATCCACCAGTGGACTTACATTTTCCCTGAACTTCCTTCTCCTATAGGCACACCTGTGGATTCCCTTCTTGCTGCTATAGTTCTCCTCTGTCTTAGTGGCAGAGTGAGCTTTGGTCTTTTTCTTTTATTCTTAAGAGCCCAAGTTAGGCTTTTATGCTTCTCCTTTGTTTCTCTTCCTTATTTTTCTCTTTGCCTAATATTTTCTACAGACCTAGTCTGCTCTCCAGAAGTCCATTCCCCTGGCTCTGCAGCAACTTTCCCAAGCTTTCCTCCAGATCCTGCAGTCTTTCTGCATCACTGCTGTCCACACATGTCCATCTATGGCCACATTCACTCCCAGTCTTTCCGCACCCATGAGCAGCAGGGCTAGCAGAGCACTGACCCTGGTTGTCCTTTCTACAAAATATCTTACCCAAGGTCATCCAAAGCCAAGAACAGAATCTATTTTTTTTTTCCTGTGCTGTCTTAAATGAAAATGTTCTATAAATATGTGCAAGCAATGAGAAGATTGGAAGTCTCTGAAGACACATTCCCATCTTTTTGACTTATTTACTAGAGAAGATGGTTAAAAAGCATCTTATCTTACTTGGGAAAAATAGCTGTACATTTGCCAAGGTCAGCAAGATGCAAAGAGATTTGCTGAGGGCTATATTCTCCTCTCTGATCCATTCTGCCAATTTCCACTTCATATTCAGCAATCTGTCCACACACGGGCCTCCTAAGGATGTCAGCAAGAATTCTACAACCACAAGAGAAGAGCTGGGCCCTTCAAAAGTTAGTTGCTCAAGTTAAAACTGCCTCAGGTCAACTTTAACTTATGCATTCGGTTCCTTTGACTCGTGCGTTTGGTTCCTTTTGATTAAATTACATGTAGTCACAAGCTGCTATTTTGGCTGTCAGGACAGAAAAAATTGTAAATAAAAAGAACACAGGGTTGGGATATGGATTGCTTAGATCACTGAGTCTAGGTCACCCTTAAACATAGACAAACATATCATCTGGTGCATTTTCTGACATTCTCAAGTCCTATCTTTAAACTAGCTATATAGATATGTGGTGTCCTAGAGGTCTTACTAAAATTCTGTTGCAGGATTTCATTCCATTAGTGGTTGGAAACCTAATTTCCAGCCTAAAATTATTAATCACTTGTTTGTGAGCAGTCATTCCTTTGCCAGCTTTGTCCATTTGTTTAAAAGGCTCTTCTCCCTTTCGTCTGCTTATTCTCTTCTCTCCTGTGTAAATTTATTCTTTCAAAACCTTCTATGTAAAACTAATACAAGCCCACTCTTCCTGTCTCTACATATGTCAGAGTTTCCATTCTCCTTATCAGCCACAGTTGCCTCCTTTACATCTCTTCCAATCTGAAATTTTTTTACCTGTGTGAGAATGAGTGACCTATGCTGTGTGCGGGCAAATGATGAAGCCTTGTTCTTTTCTGAACATATTAAAAATCTGGCTGAACAATTCACCTCTTCCTAAACCCTTTAAAACACTTTTTTTTCGTATTGTTAACTCAGTGCTATTGCTACCCCTCTGCCTTCTTATGAATAGCACATTTCTGATATGGCATGCTTTGCATAGCCTTGTTCTTTGGCTTCGCTAAGCATACTGACCCTGCCTAATTTTTTTGCCTTTGCAAAACAAAGCCATTATTCAATTATTTTAAAAGAAAAACACACAATATTATTAATAATATAATCACATATATTTAGACTAGACTAGACTAGAATAAATTCAGTTGGAAGAGACCTACGAGGATCATCCTGTCCAACTACAGATGGACTTGATTTTAGGTACTGCAGTCTTAGTGCCCCCCGAGATTTGTTTTTGTTCATTGTCATCCTTGCCACCGTGTTTGAATTAGATGAGCAAGTCTTTGGATACTGCTTTCTTTGAAGATACAGCTATGATTCTGCAAAGATTATAATGCTGACATAGTAGATAACTCTAAAGTATTCCTTCTCTGTATCTGTTACCCAACTGTGGCCTAAACTGGACCTTTTAGAAAAGAAGAAGAAACTGTGATCAGACAGAATGAGGTGTCCCTCTTTCTCAAAGGAAGCCTCATTGTTGTTACCTCTATAGATGCATCTTCCTTCTTCCTTATCTTTCATGGGTTATTCCTCTTTCCCAGATCTTTCTGTTTCCTCCATGCCTATGCCTCTCCATCTGCATTCTCCAACCTCACCTGCTTCTACCTTTCCCCAAGTCCTCCCCCCATGTCCCTGCCTCAATACCTTAACCCTGCTGCTGCCTTGCCTTCCCAATACACTTTCCTTCCTTGAACTCCTGCTTTTTGCTCCTCATCCTTAGTTCCCTAGTTGTCAGCTTCTTGTTTGCCCATTTCTTCAGACCTTGCAGCTTGCTTTCTGTTGTGTTTGTTTTTGTTTTGTTTGGTGTTTTTTTTCAGGCTGTCTCCCTGCATCCTTGCTTCTTCCTTCAATATCCATGTTTTGCTTTCTTCTGCATTTCCCCTCAGACCTATCCCTTCTACCACCAGCTTAATGATTTAGAGTTCATGTTAGTATTTATTCTAATTCTATGTGTTGTTTATGTATATATACATATGCACCCTTTCTCAGTGCTGTGCCTCAGTAGTTGAAAACTAGAGGACTAGAAGTTACTTTATGCCCTGAAACAGTCTTCAAACCTTGCAGATTTTATTTTTTTTCAAACTAGCTCTTGTTTGCTACTGAACTGCTGACACGAGAGCCTGGGGGGGGTGGTTCTCTTAAAGGCCTGGCTAAGAAATACAGAACCCCAGAGAGTTATAAAAATAGCAACTCTCCCACCTTGCAGAGGGTGGAGAGATGTTTATATGAGCAGCTGTAATTTGCTCAGGGTTCTGGTGTTTCACTTCCCACGCCTCCCATCAGAAGTGCCAAAAGCTCCTTAACTTGAAATGCCAAGGTTCTCAGCTCATGCTGGGTTTTGTTCTTTGGCAGACTCTGAAGCCCTGACCAAGGTTGGGATCCATTCCACCAAATTCTGCTCTAGCAGCCTACGGTGAAGGCAGGGCCCTGCCATGACCAGCTTACACTCATTTAACACACCAAGTCCTCTGCCAGCATAATGCTGGTTATACAAATGTGTGGTAGAGCCTTCCCAGCGACAAGGAGGCAAATGCACTGTCTGAAATCTTTTCACGTCTCTTCCCATGGCTCTTCCACCCATCGAGGTGCAATCAGTGGATACGACAACTCCACAGCCCAAGACAGCATGGCTGCGGGTCACACGGGGAACAAAGAGGAATAGGAGGTGCTATTTATATGTCAAAATAACTGATGTGAACATTCCTGTGACTACTTCAAAAGAACTCCTCATTATCTTTGTTGTTAAATGCTTTTACGTTGCTAAGAAGGGGGGCAGGTTAATTGGAAAAATTATGTTTAAACTTCATAAACAGTGCGATCATGAAACCCATCATTTTAATAAATGTTATCGTGTCTCCAGGATCTAATAGATCTTAACTGACACATGCTATCATTAAGTTTAATTTAAGAAACTAACCCTAGAGAGGTTTCTTAAATCATTTGGAGGCATGTTCCCAAACACTATTAAAAATATTTGATTCACCTACATACTCGTCACTGAACCAGTTTCCTGAGTAAAGCAGTAGAGAAGAATATACTACTTTACTATCTCATCTTTCATACTAAAAGAAATGAAAAGCTTTTTTACCCAATATACTAAAATATCAAGTCATCCATCAGTGCAAATCAGTCACCTCTGAAGCAGCTGTTTAATAGAGCAGTGCAATGCTTCATACAAGGACATGTTAACTAGATCCAAATGAATTATTGCACGAAATTAACCCTTTTCTCTTTCTGAAAATAAGTAACAACCTAAGTTAGGCTTCTCTTACAGGCTTCTGCATAACATAGCCAGACATTAAAATATCCACTTTAACCAGTCATTGAGCATTTAGGAAATAAGTTTATCCATCTAAGCTGCAAGCACCTATTTTGGCTGCTCAGATTCTGAGCAGTGAAGACCAGATAAATGATGTTTCCCGAATGGATTGAAACAGAATTTGAGAAGAGTGACATGCTGAAAATCTGAGAGATCAGATGCGCACGGCCATGGATCTTAAGAAATAGGGTTTGTGAGTTAATGTTTGCTCTATGAAAAGAGTGTTATAATGACTTACGTATCTGAAGCCACCAGATAAATCCAGCTACGAGTACAGCAGAAGTCAGAGTGATTCCACCTTTGAAAGGTAATGAGCTGTGCTATACAGCAGCATAAAGCAGATAAAATAATGTCAGGAAGTCAGCTTGGAGAGGTGACCACATGTTAAATACACAGTTTGCTTATTTTTCAGTAATTCCTGTCTGAAGAAAACCACAAATATGTTTAGTAATTTTGTAGACTTACAGTAGGACTCTTCATACCTTTCCAACCAGTACAGCCAAGGTATAGGTCTAGGCAAGAAAGTAATCTATGGTATAATACAGTAGCTGTCACAATTTACAAGAGAACTTTTTGACCTATAAGTACGACACTTTGTGCTTTGAAGTGCCTTTGATAGGCCATCATCTGTTCATGTCCCATTCAGGACAACGCATCTGGATCTTATCATGTGTTATTTTTATTTATGCACATATAAAAAGATGAAACGTTACACGAACTTGCATTGCTTCATCTTCTCTCTTTCCTGCTGTTTTGTTTAATTAAAAAATAAGAGCAACTTATTCTCCAGGACTGGGATATGACAGTGCTGACAGTGCTCTTCCAGTGCAAAGTGTCTGATAAGACTTACCCCAGAGTCCAGAAAACTACATCAGTCCAAAATTCAGGAATGAATGACTGGTGAGGAGGATATCCCAGTTCTCCCATGTTATGGGAACCATCCATTCCTGTCTTCCATGATGTGCAGGCTCCAAAACTATGTAATTGCTTTTTATTTTTTGGTTGGACGGAGGTTTTCTTCGTTTCTTTTTTGTTTTTTTTTTTTTATTATTTCCCCGGAAAGAGAACAGTCTTTGTGTGCTGCAGTTGCACATAGAGCTGTGTGCAGTACATGGGACTGGCAACATTATCAGCAAATGCATTCAGATCATTCCAGTCACTATCTGTGATAGGGTTTTATCCATATTTGGGGAAAAAGCAGCATTTACCTGTCTAAACTTCAATCTCAACATGATCTGCATAAGCAGAAGATTTGGGTTTTTTTGTAATCCAAATTTTAGAGGGAAGAATGGGATGTTCTTTGGGTAATTTATAAAGAAAGGGGGGAAAAATCTAGCTAATCTTTCAATTGCATGACTAAAAGTGTCCAAAAATGACAGTCATGAGTTAGTTAATAAGACAAGAAAGCAAAATATCTTAGCTAATGTTTTGATATATTCTTTATTCAATGACATTACTGTTCCCAGAGTGACCTAAATCTGTTCTTAACTCCTGGATATTAAAAAAAGAAAGATGAAGAAGTCCAAGTTGCTGTTCATACCAATTCCTCTGAGCCATGTGCACTAGGACAAAGTACAACATATGCAGCGGCTGATATTTGTATAAAAAGGTACAGTGAAAAGCCGAAGATCATTCTCCTCGGAAGACAGCCTTGAGGACGGCAGGTAGACTGCAATATCTTAAAGCTCAAGCATTCTTATGAATCAGGCCTCAAAAAGCATGAGATTATTTTAGCAAACATGGTCCTTAATAAAGGAGTACATTCTGGGTTCATTTCATTTGTCTTCTGGTTTCTGAGGGTTTAGGGTAGTCCATATAATTATATGTCCTCAATCTTTCACTTGCAAATGAAAAAGACACAATTTATTCTTATAAAATATCATAGAATCACAGAATGGCTCGGGTTGGAAGGGACCTTAAAACTCATCCAGTCCATCCCCCCCCTGCCATGGGCAGGAAAACCTCCCACCAGACCAGGCTGCTCAAAGTCCCCTCTTTGACAAAGCTCCCATGATTCTTTGGACAGGAAACTTTTGAAATACACCTAACGCATATAAAGCAAAATCTGCAAAGGAACCAGAGCTGATAAGACTGGTATCTGATTGCCATTTGAGATTATTCCCATATTCTCGTTAAAGTGTTAAGCACAAGTCTTAAATTCTTTGTTAAGCAAATAGTGTAGAATAGCATCTGAATGCTCAATGTTAGAAAGTTTTGAGTGATCATTTACAGAAGTTCAGGGGTCTCATCCACAGCTCCCCCCATAGCTGATGAAATATGGATTTATACTGCTCTGAAAGTCAAAACTGACCTCTGTAATATGAGAAACAAGGCTTGAAGGTGTCTTAAATCAGTTGTCACTGTTGAAAGTTCAGTCATCACAACAGGCACACCCAACTGTTTGTATAGATATAAGAAAAATAGCTCCAACTGGTTTTAAATTCCAAAAAGCATTCACTCCATGAGTTTCTTTATTCAATATATATAGTCAAGGAATAAATGAGAATGAAAATTCGTGGTCAGATTTTGAGATACTTATTTATGTTTAACAGAATCTTTACTCCAGAGTGTTTAACTTATTATTTTAACTATTACTGGTGTAATAGTGCTTTTTCATTTACGAGCACCTGAAGTAACTTTGCCATTGCATTAAAGGAGTACTCTAAACTGGACACTTTTGGCATCTGTACTGAAATCTGTTTGAGATGACTTTTATTGCTCACTGTGACCTTGCTGTGCGTGAAAATATCACTCATCTGAAATCATCCTGAACCAACCTCCTACCACATGCCATGCCCTGGAAACATGATGCACCATAACCCTCTGCATAATACATGGGCAAAAGCTGAACTGGTTCAATGGCAAGGACTGTGACATTTAAAACACAAGAGAAAGGAGAACAAACAAGTGGACCTAAGCCAAAAAAATACCAGCTCTTCAGCTTTGGTCTATTGTTTCTGTTGGTTTGATTTATTTATCAAAGGTCTGAGTTCTCACTGTAGCACACTGTATGGATAGTTGAGTTGAGCCCTAGAGACCTTAATGTAAGAGGGAAGGGGACAACTGTACAGGGTTGCTTCATGACCTGATTAAGGTGCTTTTGATAACCAGAGAAAGCAATTTTCGTACAGGTTTATTTCCATTCCAGAAATGCCATTATGCCACAAGGGGGTAGGGGTGTTCTGTTTAAAACCTTGCGACGTGTTCCTATAGATCCAGCATCTCAGCGAAAACAGTGTTGGGTATGATGAAAAGCAACACAGATCGAATCTGCACAGACATTTTCTATACCATCTGCATTTCAACTATTGCTTTCCTTATAATTAACATCTGTTCATAGATATCAATCTGAGCAGCAAGGATGAAATTATTTAAGAACTGTCTGTCTTTCAGCCTGGTGTGTTCCTGGGGATGGTTCTGAAGGAGGAGAATGGGTTACCCCCAGGAAAGAGTATTTGGTTACAAGGAGCACCTTTCATTAATCTAAACAGTTTGCCAAAGGCTTGGCAGCACCAAAATGGACACAACCTGGATCTCATCAGAGAAAGTGCCCCTCAAGCATACAAAGATTAAATAACTTTGGTGAAGTTGGTGGTGTATGCACCCTCACTACATCATTGAAAAGAACCAACCAAGGAAATTCATGCAGATAAAAGACCATCGGTGATCCCTGAAGATGTATATTCCAGAGTATAAAGCAACATGTTTTCATCTTAAGTTACGTATTTTACTTTAACCTAATAATTTAACTTTTTATTCTTGTTTCTCTTCAGTATGAATCTGCCAGACAGCTGGCAAATGAATGGTAGAAGAGGATGTGGCACCTGGAGGATGGCCCTCCTAATTTGCTTACCTTGTCCAGGAAATACAGCACATGTATTCAGTGCAAAATGGAAAAAATGCAGCTGAGACACTGGGTAAACCTTTCCAAAATTCTCAGAATTGCTGTTTGTTGACATGTGTTATTACAGGGTTAATAGGATCCACCTGCAGGCAGCTTTCTGCTCCCATTTCTCCTGGCAAACAAACAGTTGAAAGCCTTCAGCCCTCTTTCAGTGAGACACTGAGCAATGCTCCTCAGTCCTTTCCAGCCAACAGTCTCAAAAGCATTTTGCTAACCCTAATAGATCACTCTTATATTGTAAGAATGGGATAAAATTGTCTTTTCACACATCTTTTATTAGAAATATAGATTCATCGCCCTCCAAACTGTCTTATTTTACCACTCTTTCCATAGCCACTCCTTAAAGAAAAAGAAAACATAATTTCTGACAAGCTTAAGTGAAAAAGTTGAATTTTCTACATGCTTAAGTGTCCTTTGTTTCTACTTTAAAAAAAATAAGAAAAAATAAATGAAAATGTGCCATCAATACTAATGCTTTCAGAGACTTTTCTTGGTTTCTTTCCTTTGAATTTTATATGACCATTGAAACCCAAAAAGTTTTCATCTTTCAAAGAGAATGGTACATATTTATCTTTTCCACAAGTTGTCCATAAACATGCATAATCTGATGTACCTCTGCTAAGAGATAGATTCATCTTATCCACTTGCAATGGGCATAGACTGGGGCAAAGAAAGGATGAGGTTATCTTCAGCAGAAGGAGGAAAGGAGACATGGTCAGATCAGTCTACTTTTGTGGTAGTCATTTTTCTCTTTCTAAACTGAAGTGGAGCCAACTCCACTTCTTAGACCACCCAGTACTCAGGGGTACTTGCCTGGCACAGGAACACCAGGATGAGTCAGATTGGTTTTTATATTCTTAAAATCCTTTTACCATGCAGTCTGTATCACCTGCAGGGCTTACAGACTGTTTCCCCAAAAACTGTCCAAGAATGAGGGATGGGACATCTACTGCTGGCTGAGCCTTTTCATCCTTCTGCTGCTGGGCTATGGGAAGGTTCAGGCTATGGAATATGGACTTTCCACTGGAAAGATGCTTGGGAGATGGATTCACTCCCAAGAAAGTGCTTCTGCATGACACTGAAAGGGAATAAAGTGACATTAAGGGTTTATAAATAAATCAATATTTTCAAGAAATTATGTTAGAAAATACCCTTTTATAATATTTCTCGGATTGTAAGAGGAATTGTGAATTGTAAGGAAATTCACATAGAGGAACTACTTCTATTCTGAAGTGAAAGCTTTTGTGCATTTCTTTTAGAGAAAATAATTGGATTTTTTTAAATATTCCTGCCATTTAGTTAATACACCAGACAGAAATTTTTGGTGTCAGCCATCTCTTCTTTTCTTCTTAAATCGGAGACCAAATTAAAGAAATCTCATTTTCAGTGGAAGTGTCTTCTCCTGTGTGAGGAATCGCATTATTTTGTCAACATTGCCCAGATGCAATGACTGAGCAAAGAAGTTAAAAATGGAGGTAAAACTGAGGAAGAAGCATGAAAACCAGGTAATCCAAAATGTTGAACAGAAACTGGTGAGGAGACAATTTTAACGGCATCTAAGAAACAAAAATGCTTTAAAATACCTCTTTCAGCAAAAGAAAAAATTTTCTTTGCAAATTTTGATGACATTTGCTGGAGGGAAAATGTATGAGAGATGAATAAAATAGGACAATGTCCATTCTCCTCAATAAAAACTGTATGGTATCCAGACCCTTCACTCAGACCAAGCATGGTTTTGTCCTGCAAAGAAAGAAAGGGAAAAAAAAAAAAAAAAGGAAAGGGAAAAAAAGGAAAAGAAAAAAACCAAAAGACCAAAAACTTCCAGCTATGCTCCAGGAGGAATTTCATATGGAGCTAACTAAGGGAAATCGGCGTCTCAAAGCTCTTTTGGTCCCGTAAGCGAGAGGGTAATAAGTGACAGATCCGGCGGGGCGAGGGCAGCGCAGGAGCGGGACGGGCGCTCGGGAGGGCAGGTGCTGCAGTCGGTCTCCTCCCTGCCAGGAAACGCAGGAAGAATGCATGACCAATTCGGTTTCAGAGCAGAATACTCTCTTTAATGGACAGAAAACACTAACCTTTTATTTTTTCTCTTCCTCTCTCCCCCCTTCACTTTTTTCCTTTTTTTTCTATCTTTTTTTTTCTTTCTTTTTTTTTTTCTTCCCCAGTTTTCACCCTTTGAAAGGACAAAGGACAAAGCTCACATCTCTGTTGCAACCTATTTTTACCCTGCCAATAGCTTCCATGTTACCTAGACTTCTGGACAAACGCACTGTTGTGCGAAAACAAAATAAACATCCTGAGAGGGTCAGATTATCTGAGTGAGATGAAATCAGGCACAAAAATACAAAATACTCCACTGTTATCGAAGCACCTGGCTTTGTTGCCTGCTGCAAAATTGCCTGGCTCTGACAAGCTCCACTGGTATTTAACATTTTGTCTACCTGGGATCTCATACTAGCAGAGTTTTCTGCAAATTCTGAAGTGGCCCAACACTATGTGGAAAAGCTGGCTTAAATAAGCAGATTTTGCTATGACACTTAGGCTCTGCTGAAAGCAAGGGCCAGAGCTGCTTTGTACAGGATGAAACCTTGAAGTCGTTTAGATCAACTAAATAATATGGTTGCCATCAATTACAGCCAACATCAGCGACTTTTCTTCCTCGGGATTTTGGCTGTGTCAGTGTCTGTGCCTGTAAATACCTGTAACTCTTTCCAAAAGACATATAGACCAAAATTTACTCATAGATAATACCCTATACACATCCTGGGTTTTTTTTTCCTGGAATAAACTTGCATCAAACCTGCTGGAGTTCATGGGGACGTAATGAGGGCTCTTCTAATAAAAGGAGTCTCCCCCTAAAATCCCACAGATGCACCCTGAATCTTATCCTCCTGCCTACGGCTTGCTCAGAGTTTTCCAACAGCTGAAGTAAAACAGCATTTAAAAAGGAAAAAATCTCTGAAAGAGAGAAGATTAATTCTACAACTCAATAGTTTGAATTATAGCCTATGAAAAAACCAAGATATTTCAAACACAGGACAGAAATACGACTTTAGTGGGATTTATTTTTTGAAAGCCCTTGAATCATAAGGACTCCTATTTTTTGAGTTTTGGATGCTACAGCAACAGAAAAGGAAAAGTATTTTTCTATTTGCGTGTGCACGTGTGCATGTGAATGTGTGCCTGTGCATATGCACGTGTCTAATATCAATTATATACTTTTGTTTTATGTGTGTCTGTGTATATGCATATGCATAGGCACGTGTATATTTTTATATATAGCGTTATGTACAGTCTTTAGGATTTATAAAAAATCAGTGGTTCATATCCATGCTTTAAAAGAAACTGTTTTCCCATATTAAAAAAAAAAGAGAGAGAGAGACTAATGAAATTAAGGGTTGTTTAAATCAGGGGCAATTAAAAAGCACACGTTTCTTTTCCTAGGGTATGCAATTGTATTCGATGTTTGCTGCACAAGGCCTGCCTGTAGGATAAATAATGTAATGGGTTTTGTGAATTGATACTAAAAGCATAACAAAATCCTACAGCTGTAGCCTCATTTTTCTCCACACTCAAACTGCTCACTTTTTTAAATTGCATATTTTGTACAGTTAAGAAAAAAAATCAGATTCTTTGTCTAGGAGAACCAATTGCCAGCATAATAGGTAATTGCATATAATTACAGGAATTTCTGAAAGTGAAACAAGGAAACAAAAGAACAGTGATTTTGTGGTTGTTTTGTGATTGAAATTAAATTGACAGCTGATATCTTTCAACTTTTACATATTTTATCCCTTCGTTGCAAGAAAATGCATGTAACTTTTGCACATTTTGTGGAACCAAGCCTAAAATGCAAAAGATCCAATTTTCACTGACATCAGGGAAAACATTTTTAAAGGTAATGAGATGCCTAAAGATACAAATCAGAGATCTAATGGGATTTTCAGAAGAACTTCAGTGCCTAAGTTCCAATTTTGGGTGCTTGAATATCTTGGAAAAAAAGTCTGCCCAGAGCTTCCAAAAAGTTTTAGTCCCATTTAACCACTGTAGTCACATTTAACCCTTCAGAAAACTGAATAGTGGAAAGCTACCATCCAGCAAACACCTTCATAATTTGTTGTTTCCCTCATGACTTTAGCAACTGTTTTAACAAAATCAGGGCAACTTCCTCTAAGCCATGTAGAAAACATCTTATATCTCTTAAAACTGTTTGGTCTTTTGTTGACCCAGGGCTTTGATGTATGACCAGCCCTGCAATGGCCAAATCAATTCCCATTTTTCAGCTAAATGGCAGGAACTGAAAGCACATGTGCTGTTCCATTGGGGTCTAACCACGCTTTGCCTCCCCCCTAGTACGGGTTGTGGTCACACACTGAAGTTCAGCTGGGGCACTTGTATCTGACAAGATGCTGCTCTTTGAACCCTTTCTGCTGCCCTGGGTTGGGACACATAACTTAATTTTGGGCATCTTAGTGGGACACATTAAACTGAAACTTAACAAATGAAGGGAGAGTAAATGGAAAGAGATGAGAGACCAGCACGGACTCCGTGGTGAAGATTGCTTTGGTTTGATGTCAAAAGAAATATGGGATGAATCCAGATGCGTGTCCCTCTGCATTCTCCACAAGAAGTCTCAGAAGAGGGTTATGAGAGCGTATCTACTTGTTCTTCAGGTGAAGAGAAAAACTCAAACACCATCAAGCTCAAACATTTTGTCTTAAGGTCATGAAACTTCCTACCAACTTTGGAAGCAAGTTAAAGTAATCCCAGTGAGAGGAAGCTGGGAATTATTGAGGAAATGTTTTTCATTTTTCGTATTATTGTAAAATGCTGATGACTCAAAGATGCCCAGTTTTGAAGCTTCAAAACTGGAAAAAAAAGAAATTCTTCTTTTTGCTTGACTTTTCTGGCTTGGAGTTTAAGTAATTTTAAAAATGTAAGGATGAAAGACAGAGAGAGAAAGAGAGAGAGAGAAAGATGGAAAGACAGAAAGAAGAAAAGACAGAAAGAGGG
>NW_010190095.1:17892-59434 GCF_000695765.1 Mesitornis unicolor
AATGAAAGAAAGGGAGAAAGGAAGAAAGGAAGAAAGAAAGAAACTCTATTTCCAAGTGATTCAGCTGTCCAGGAGTAGTGCCAGGACAGAGGTGGACCTCTGAGAGGAGCAGATCTATGCCTGCTGCAGGAGTAGCTGATGTCTCAGCCTGGGAAAGCAAGGCAGGTAATTGAAGGAACAAAAGGAACTGCAGCTTCCTCTCCTGATGCTCCAAGAGTGACTGCTTTGGCCTAAAGGATCTCTATTTCCCCAGGACAAGTTAGAGGTTTCCTGGAGTCAGCAAAACTCATCTTAAGCCCCTGTTTCTCATCAATCTTGCCCTTTGATATGAAGGGACTTTTTGGGGAATGCAAATGGTGTCACCTGGTGATCCATCTATGCCCTTGGAGGTGAATTTTCATTGCCCAAAGCTCTGCCAGCTCTGTCTTAGCGTGGCTTCTGCTCCCTCCTCCTGCCCTGCTCTGCTCGCTAATCCTATCCAGAGATCTGACTGGAGGAGTGCCCTTCATGATCCAAAGCCCACTTGCAATAGCAATGATTAAAATTACTTTATCTTGCCTTAAATAATCTCACATGGCTTCTCACAATTCAGCTCTGTTTTCATTGTTCAAATCCATAATATCGGGCTGGAGCAACTCTTCAACAAAGCTGCTCTTTCCTGACCCCTTGACTTCTTGGGCAAGGAATATAATGACCTCCATTGATTCAGCTGCTGGTAGCGAGAGTGAAAGGGAAGAGGTTTCCCGTTTCCTCCCCAGTGAGGCTTCTAGGTTGGTGGAATTGTTAAAGGATTTTGTTTTCTGTCCAAGAGAGTTTTTGGCTGGTGCCAGGGTTGCGTGCGGGAATAAAAACAAGGAACAGAGGCAAAGGGGAGACGAGTAATTTAGATGAAGGAAAGATTTGCTCCATGCAGGATGTCCGTCTATTTTGAGACAGATATAGCTAGAATGAATCCCAGTTTGTAGAATGAAACAAATATGGAATATTGGAGGAGAGTGCAGCACAGGCAGAATAAAAACTTCCATTGCCTTTGCAGTTCAGTCTGATAAATCAAAGATTTTGTTGGGGATTAAAGAGAGGTGGGAACGGCATCTGAGACCTTTAATGACATAGCTAGAAGAACAGGCACCCTTCAAACTATCCTACAAAGGTTTTGGATATTGCCCTACGTCCTTGAGAAAAGACCTTTGCGTTAAGTGAGGAAACTTTCTAGAAGGTACAGGAGCCGTTCAGCCCCATCCATGCTCATACTCACCAGCAGCAAAATTACATCTATCAGCATTTACCCCTTAACACCCCGTGTAAGCATAACCTACATCCAGCTTACAAAACATAGAAGGGAAGAAAGATTAATAAAACATCACTACTGGAGGATCTGGTTGCTGTCTCACTTTACATGCTTTCGAAGTTAAATATAAAAACACATTAAAACTGGTGATGTATTTTTATAGCCTTTTCTAGGTACTCTCATACAGACTGAATGAAATAAAGGAACCTTGCTATAAATACAAAGCAGAACCGCAGCTTTGCTTTTTAGGTTTTTGGGGTTTGTTTGTTTGTTTGTTTGTTTGTTTTCTTACTACAACTTTTTAGGAATACTTAGGAAAACTTGAAAGAATCAAAAATTTTCTAGAGCCTCCTCATATATTTAGCAAGCAAAGTGTAACTGGAAAGGATTTCTTCTTGCTTTATTATTTTTTTCATTAATTTGTTTCCCATTGAGTAGTGGCAGGTTTTGCAAGGATCTCTTTTATGGGTTTCCTCCTGATCCCATGGTGTAACCAATATGTGCCGCTGACCTCCTCTGCCTCTTGTGCCAGAACCATGGGCCAGACTGTGATCCCTGTTACACTGGTGTAAATCCACCTTGTCTTTCCTCTAGATTTACATTGTTTTAATGGAGACCACATCATATGTTTGCCCAAATTAAAGACAGAAGAGGGCTGTGAGAGAACCTGAAGACACACCGTCAGCAGAGCATTAATGCTCACTAATATTTAGTTTCTAAAACCTCTGTCCAAGTGCACATTTCATAAACAGGGTCTAATTCTTTATGCTGATCTGTAGGCTGTGACTCCTTCATTTAACCATTTCACTGCTCGTCCATGCGTCTTGCCTTCTAAAAGCATTTCACGTGAAGATTTAACATCCCTGAGCTACCCTTCCCTTTGTTTTGTAAGTTTTACCTTCCAAGTGAACTAGCTCCAGTTTGCAGGAAAAAAAGTACTTTCATTTGAGTGAAATTCAACTCACTGTATTTTGAAATGATGTATTCAAAATGCTTCTACCAGGGGACAGTGGATAGGAAAAATACAGCTAGAAAGATGAGCATGAGAGACAAGGACCAAGCGCCCAGGCCAGGTAACTGTATTTTGTGTGTGCTGTACCAAATGCACAAGTGAAAGAACTTTTGGGTTCACAAAAAGAAAACTGGACAAAATTAGACCTGATGAATATCTATTATTAAAGGTATTTATTGATTTCAGCTCCTGAGACACTTCAAGACATATGACCTTTCTTCCTGGTTTGGGATGGGATTGTTTTTAAAGTCTGAATATTTCCGCAGCACGGAGAAGTTGTCTGTGCGCAGCCCGGTAGTAACACAATCAATACAAGTTAAAACCACTGTGAAACATTATGTGTTTGTGAATCAATTAGATTCATCCACCAGAGGTCATTAGATGATCAAATGACACTTTCCTACTGTCTTTATAAGTAAAGGTATCAGCATTCTGTGCTATAAAAAATGCAGTCTCATTAATAATAAAAACCTTAAAGGAGAAATAAAAGCGTTACGAAGTAAATTATTACACAGTGAAGTTCATGATTTTAAATAGCTTTGATAAGAAAACAAAGATAGGTTCTGAATAATATTATCAAGAGAAATTACAATGCTCATGAATTCTTATTCCAAAATGATGGGAGATGCTTAAAAGGTAAGTTTCACTCTCCATTATTCAAATGACATATTTCTAATTGTAGCTTATGAATGGCATCAACGGTGCCTAGAATGGTCCATGACTACAGAAAATATGAGGTAATATGAGAGAGTTATCTAATTGTGCTTGTAATGAGATGGCATGAATCTCCCAGGCTTTGTTCTTGCATACCTTTACTCCAATGGAAAGCAGAAGATCCTCTGTCAAATAAAAGAAGTGGATCTGAAAACAGAAAAACTTTCTGATTTTTCCCTCTCCAGTTTCTCTCCATCCTCACTTTGGCTTGTTTTTCTTTTCCCTGGTTTCTCTACTTGTGATAGCACTTTGTCCTTCCTTCTCAATACCCTCTTATTTCACTTCACATATTATCTAAATGTAATTCTCTTCTGTTTTGTCTTATGCTTTTCAACTCTTATCTTCTGTTTCTAGTTATACCTGTGTGATTTCACTAATTTTGGGCCTGATCTTGTAGTTGGTACTGGTAGAAATGATCCTCATGCAGGATTAGTAACACAGATGAGGATTTCAGGCCACTATCTACGCAAGCAAAGTACCGTTGTCCTCTCTAGTGTATTAAAATGGCTAGCAGATAATTAGTAGGAGATTTTTGTGACTGAGGAATTCATAACTGATCAGACCCCTTTTATCCAGGTTTTCCCCAACATGTTCTCCTTTCCTTCGCACCAAGTACTGGGATCATCATTCACAAGTGCATTGCCTCTGGGGTAGCAATGTTTTAATCAAAGGGTGAAGTCAAAGCTGCTCTGAGGACTCTGGCAGCTGAGAGTTGGGTATATATCCAGATCTCAGGCAGTTGGACAGGGAATGAAGGTACAGTAAAATTGTGCTGGGGTTCTGGTCATGAACAATTTTAAGGTTTGCTCAGTTGCGGAGGCTCCTCTGTCCCAGGAAAATAAAAGATACTGGTGCTTGGGTACAGCCATTGCAGAGCCAAGATCTCCACCTTTCCTGAGAGATCATAATTCTTCTGGGGTCTTGTTGTCTGGGCCTTTATTTTTAGCTGGAAACATTAAATTCAAATCTCTTTAGCTGGGATATTTTCCCATCTTTAGTCTCCATGTGTCATCTAATAAGCTACATGGTTTGAAACTATCTGGGAACTGTGTCCCAACTGTTGCTGAACAAAGACGTGTCTGATTCTGCAGTGCAAGGATTAGAAAGTCTGGGAAGAAGTGAGGGGCCAGGGAGTGCTGAGGTTTGGTACCCTAGCATGATCCTATGGTGTCAAAGGGTTGGGTGAAGAAGAGCTCTGGAATCGAAGGGTTGAGAGCTCCTGGTGACAGATGATGTCTGGGGACAGGGTGGAGCTCTAGGGTCTGAGGTAGGAGGGATGATACATGGATGAAAGGCCAGGGACTATTCCCAGTAAGCAGCTTGGACACGGCTTCTTTTGGAGACTGAGACTAATATTAAAGATAATATTAGGTGACTAAATTATGCCAGATGACCTCAAGGTGAGTGGACTGGCTCTCTCATGGGATAAATAATGGTCTGGTAGAGGTTTCATCTCAGAGGTTTCACCTGAATGACCTCAGTAATCCTGCAGCTCAGGTATAAACCCAAGACGGCAACCACAGGACCAGGTCAGTGATATTCTGGAGAAAAGGAATAATTGGCTGAAGCAGCCTGTACTCTTTTTCTCTGTTTGCTTCCTAGCCACTGCATAAAGCAAATGCCATGAGCACTTCATGCCTCAGTTTCCCTTTCAGAAAAAAAAGAGAATGTCATTTTTTATACTTTCACACCTTTTTTTGCCTCTTAAATACAACCCTTTAATGACTTAAGAAGTTGTTTCCTTTTTCACTTCAAGGTCATGTGAAACAATAGATACTCAGGCGAGAAGATAAACATATTTATATATCATAGCAGATCTGGGGACCATAATAAAGAGTAAGGTACTCGACAAGTTGTATTTCCATGAGGACAAATGAACTCTGCAACAGATATGGCTAAGTGTGTATCCGAAGTGACCGATTTCAGCATTTCTGTTTTAAGTTTGTGGGCTTCTAAAATTTTTGTGGTGGACATGCAATCCCTACACATCAAAAGCAAGCCTACTAACAGACGTGAAATCTTCTGTGTTACCTTCACAAATCTTCCTGAACTAGTCCTTAATTCCCAAAGCCTTATAGATCACCTGCTAGATACCACTAACAGAAGAGAAGCAAGTCCACCCATGATATCACATCTAAATTATAGACTAGTAAGAAAAAATAAAACATGGGGGAAAAATAAAGGAAGACTGAAGGCTGAAAAAATGATGTATCTTATCTTTACTGAAAAAAGTATGTATCTTATTACTGCTTAGCCACACCTAAGGCTGCTGGAAGATATGACCTTAGTTGTTGGTGAGAAGCTTAATATCATGAGCAGTCCCATTAGCTGCAATAGATTGAATCAAATTAGCATTGCCCAAACCTGGTAACAGCTAGCTGAACTGAGCTTGGTCTTCGAAATGAAACAAATATGTACATACAGGTATACATATGTATGAAGTTTCAAATTAGACAGCAACTTTTAAATATTTTTCATTACTTACTCAGAGCGTTCATGTACAAATTTTCTTTTCCAGTTATGAAAAGACATTGTTCTTTCACTACAAATTTGGCTGCAAACTGACAAATCCGGAAATGATCAATTCCTATTTCTTCCCCTAGTAACCTCTTACCAGTGACTGCCTGCAGCAACGAGCCTTCCTCAGTGCAAGTCCAGTCAGTCTGGATGGCTTTCTCTATTTTTGACCCGCATTCCCTAGTCTATGTGTCTTTATCTGGCTACTAGCTATACACAGCAGTGCTGGGGATGTGCTCTCTGTAGTCTTTATCAGTGTCTTAGGAAACAAAAAAGTTTATAAAATATGATGGACTTTAAACACCAAGGGGTATTTGTAACTGAACTCAGTCAGCTCTTACAGTGAGATGCTCATTTCAGCCTCCTGCTGAGAATAAAACCACACAGTGAAAATAATAAAGCATTTCTATTTTTGCCTTCTAAATGTGCAATTACAGTAGAACTTCATTAATTTTAATTTCCCCAGTCTGCATAGTTTGTGGTGGACTCACACCCTCCCTCCATTTAATTTCCTGCCCTCGTGCTCAACCCCAGCTCTCCCCACTTCTCTGTGGATGCTCAAAGATGAGCTCTGCTATTGGTTTACACGAGTCCTTCTACGCATAGTAACTACTCACAATATGATAGCCTGGTTTGGCTCACTTGCTGCTTGCCAGTTTAGACTACATGACACGGGTTAGTTTTTTGGAATCAGATCCTAGTAAAATGGAGAATGAACCCTGAGTTGTAGAAGTAAAACTCTAATCTTGGTTAGAAACGTATATATACTGCTCAACCACATCAAGTTCATCTTTGCCAATGGCCAGACTCTAACTGTAACTAAAGTAAGATGTTGCAGAAGGAGATCGCAAAGTGGATGATTGTAAAGTGATTTAATTCTAATAAATATTGGATATTTGTATATCTGTGTGTTTCTGTCTCTTGATTATATTACTTTTTGGTTGGTTTCTAAATTTTAAAATAAGAGGGTTAAAACACAATCTCACCTCACTCTAATGAGGTCTCCTGGGACCTCCATAAATGTGTGTTATACCAGTGTATTCATTTTAATGGGGCACAGCAATTTGCTGTATCAGAATAATGAAACGTAGACTTGCAATGCTTGAAGGGACCTCAAAATGTCACCTCTTCCGTGGCCCAGCCCTAGGGCAGGATCAGCTCTACCTATGTTGTTTCTTGAGGATGATCCATAAACCTGCTTGCAAAGGCCTTTAATGAAGGAGATGCCACTGAAGGTCTAGCTTGGGCACCATCACACAGCACTTTGCAGAGATTATTTCGTACTGAACAACATATAAGTGACACTTTAAAACATGTAAGTCAAAACCAAAGAAGAGATGTGTGCAGTTTTAATATGGAAGACACTTAGGGAAAAAAATAGGATTGTAATACTCAGGTAAAAATTAAGAACTCATCCTAATAATCTAATTACTGGTGAATAAAACTGATTATGATTGTTGAGATTGTTATAAATACAAACTTGAAATAAGCAGTGTTTATGTGACAAAAGTTAGACTGCATCTCCATAGTTTTTGAGTTTTTATTTAACACAAAATAGACTCATCTTATCCCTACACATGTTATATTACTAGGCATTTTGCTGCAGTAATAGAATGCAACACCAAGTGCCATAGACTAATTACATATAAAATGCTTTCTTTTGTTCATTAAACCACTTTTCCTTTAAAACCCATTGGAAAGTCTCAGTTTAACTATTTTTCTTCAAAAATAAAAATAAATATAAGCATCTGATTTTCCTCAGTTACTTAAATACTAAATTTTATCTTTTTTTCCTTTTTTTAATCTGTAGTCATATTTCTTCACTCTGTTTACACCCTTTCTGTTCTTCTCTGTTTTCCCTGAGAAAGGAATCAAAACTGAACTTTCGGCTGAAGCTGAAGGAGTGCTGTGGACTCTTGTAGCCATGTCAAATTCTCAGGGTTATGCTTTCCATCTTGAAACAGGTAGCAGCCACATCTTAGCATCTTCATTAGCAAAGGTTTTCACTGATTGAGTTATTTATTTTGTCCTTGATAAGTTTAAATACTTCTGATTGTCCTCAGTCCTGTTGGCCATAGGTACTGTATTGATACAAGCAACTTTCCTTCTGCTTGTTTGCCCTCCCTTGCTAAGACTTTTCACAGATTTTTCTTTATTCTAGCTTGTGTCTTGTCTTCAAATATTAAAGACAACCATTATTCTTTTCCCTTTATTCCAGGGCTCATTTATTATTTTCACCTGAACAAACTTTATTTTGTGACTTTAAGAATGCTTAATTTTGTGGCACATTTAATAAACAACATTAAGAGACGCCAGGTCACTCCTTTCTGGGAGAGGTTACATTTTTCTCTCCCACTCAGTTTTACCCCTGATGTGTTTCAGCTTAGGGAAATCAGCCTTTCTCCATGCAGCAGTATATGTATTAGTAGCTAGGAGTACATCCCGCTTGCGAATCACAAGCAGAATTAGGTCATGAGGCCATGTGCACCTAGGCAACCACCAGTTTGAGCTCAGCAATCAATTCAGCATCATTCACCCATACTAGGTTTGTTAAGGCTCCGTGGTAGTGCTGAAGGATGGAAATAGCAAACTGCTTATTTATTTGTTAAGGAGTCTGCTGAAGTGTAAAGACACCAAGGCTACTTCTGCACCAGGAAATAAAACAGGCCAGAGCAGAAGTTCACACACTCAGTTGTGGTTCTCCAGGCTGTTTAGCCACTGGCACAGTTCTTGGCATCTTTTTGGTCTGCACTGTTTAGTGCTAGGTCAGTGAATGGCCTGACACCCTTCAGGCCTATCTGAATGTGGCCATTCTCCATTGGGTTGAGGTTACAGAGGAATAATTTTGCTGTGTTGTGCCTGCACTGAATTTCTTTAAGAATCTAGAGTCCTTACATGTACTTACCCAGATCTGCTGTATTGTGGCCACTTAACGTCTTTCTCCTTCTCTATCTCCCTCCTTCAGTGTTCCCTGAAGGACTTTTTCATCCAGACCTTTCTAAGCACTTCTAGTGCACATGAACAACATCAGGATACCCTAAAACTCTCTGTGATTATTTTCCATCAGTGTGTCTAGCAGCAATGGCTGTCAACAGCCACGCACCTAAATATTGAATTAGGGTCAAACTGGACCTTTAAACACTGAACATGGCAGCATTCCTTGTCTGCCTCAACAAAGAGCAGTCTGTCCTCTGTAAGGGGTTAGGCTTCACCTCATCTTCAGGAAACGTCAAGCCAGTGCTTTCCAGGATTATCCTCAACTCCCTGCTTATCAGCCACATGGTGGTGGGGTGGTTCTTCACCCGTTCTGTTGGAGCAGGCTTCCCTGCAGAGAAGTGCAAACTGTTCCCTGGGAAGGCAAGACCAAGAGCAAGAGGCAACGTGACTCATGGGTTTAGCAGTTAGTGCTCACATGAGGTGGGTGTGGGCCCCAATCCTTGTTCAAAGGACTCTTTATTTTGCATTAAACAGTTATTTCATGTAACAGAGAAGCAACACTGGAAGCAAGGCCTGGAGCTAAGACCTTCGTGCTGTAAATGCTGTAACCCCAGGGTCAAACCTTTTCTTCCCTCTGCACTCCTGAGCGAGCAAGACAAACTGAGAACAGAACTTTTCCTTGCTGTTTGGATGAGAAGCACTTAGTGTAGCACAACTTTTTAAAAATACAATTGAGATACTGGCTAGTTATTTAACTGGCAACTAGAAGTGAATTGCTAGCAGAGTACTTCCTTTTGAAATATGTGGCATGATTTACCTTTAAGGACTTTCTTGATACAGGTAATTGTGGGATTGCACAGGTCAGGGGCTGTATAGCCAAGCTGTATAATGCCCTTGTCTGGGTTCTTCTTTTGGGGAAAGAATGAAGTGGAGTGAGAGGCAAAAGGGTAAGAACAGTTTGTTTGAATGCAATCCAGCCATGTCAGGTAAAATGAGATCCTTACTTATCTACTAGCATAGACATAGCCCTGATGCATATCTCTTCAGAGGAGATATTTCTTTCTCTGTGCAAAAAATCTCAGGATAAAATATTTCATTTTAGCTTCTTATTTGCGTAAGTAAATACTTATTATTACATACTAATACATACATTTCACAGGGATGTGGGGTGACTCTACCTCTCTCATATTTTAGACACTGTTTTTCAGAATTATCTGCAACCAGGGACTGGAGATTCCAGCAATCCCAAAATAAAGGGGCAAAACCTGAACAATTTGTGCTAAAGAAATACAGGGTTTTTCTCTTTCAGGCTTTCCAAAGCCATCATATTGCAAAGGCAAGGTACAACACATTGAGTCGCACCATTTCTCCTTCATCTTCAAGGCACTCCTGTTGCAGAGAGCCTGTTCTGAAAAGTGGTCTGACTGCTGAGCAGCGCTGGAGTAAGCTGTGCTCCAGGTGGATCTGTTTTTAGATTTGGCAAATGCAGTAAAAATAACTTTAAAAAAAAAAGGGGAATTTTTCTTGGTGCGAGGCTGTACTTGACTTCAGGCAGATAGGAAAGGAGACTCCTAATGCTGACACCCAAAGCCAGCTCTCTTCCCTGCTAGCTCAGAAGTCTGAAGCTGCTTAAGGATATTTACACCTATCTGAGCAGAAGAAATATCATATCGCCATATGATGGTTTACAGTAAACAATAGCTGTGTGCGATGAGAGGGATGCCTTCCCAACTATCTCAAACCTTACATGTATATCTGTGTATCTGTGTGTGTCTTTATGTGTATATAGATATATACATATCTTATACCTCTATAAACTATACCTATCTAGCTATAAATATATACACACTGCAGCAGACACACAGGCAATTTAAGTATGAACAACAGATTCTACTCTGTGAAACATCTGTGTAAACACCGAGTTACTTACTGACCTCATTGGAAATGCACAGAACAAAATCTGGCCTAATATATTCAACAGACACGAAAAAAAAAGCCCCAAAATGACAGGTCTAAATTCAGTACCATCAAAATATAGAAACAGGGGGGTTAAAACAAGTCAGATGGTCTGCACCAGATCTGTATTAGGTATTATGCATATGTTTTATGCAACTCTGTATGTTGGCGGAATGCTATCCAAAGAAATAAGTTAAAGTTGTGACTTGTCTGCTTTTGATTTACTAAGGTCAAAGAGAATGGATACCTCTTCTTCATGGAGAGTTAAATATGCAAATCACTGCACAGATAAGCCATGTGTGGGCAGTACCTCCTTGTTACTTTGGAAAAAATGCCTGCTTGGCTCCCTATTGCTGCATCTCTGATGGATTTGCTAGATTTTTTAATTTTTTTTTCCTGATGGAGATTTGCTAAAGGTTTATTCATGGAAAGCTTGCATGGGCTGTGAATGTTTTATCCTCCTGAGCAGGGACATTGCTAAAAGGACAGAAAATGAGCTCCATGCGAGTGTCGGTCAAATACTCCAAACAGCTTTGTGGTGGTGAATGAGAGTCCTGGGAAGTGTTTGTAGCCTAACAAAAAAAAAAAAAAGGAAAAAAATAGGGGGTTGGTATCTGGGCCAGAGGGTGAGAGCTGTTACATGTGTCCCTGTCTCCTGCTGCTTGGGGCCACCGGAGTTCATGGAATAACAATGAAGAATTAGAGAGCGAGAGGCACGTGTGCTGCAGCTGATTCCGACTGCTCAAAACCGAGCCATTCGTCGTGCCCTGTGCAAATGAGTTATCGGGACCAAGCAGATGGGACTCCGTGTGTGCATGTGCGTGTGAGACAAGGAGAGTTTGGTGTCACTTAACTTCTGCTTTATTGCCAGATCATCTCTTTTTATTGGATCTTCTCACTCATGATTTTTTTAGTACGTAAACCTTTTGCTGGAGAAGCAGATGTGAAAGCTGTGCACTGTTTGTCAAAAAGAAGAAAAACAAAAAAGCTCCAGCCCAAACCATTTACCAGACCCTGGTAATTACATTTACTGTGACACTTTTGGCATTTCCTCTTCTTGCATGGGAAAAGCTGCATCTAAAGTGACAGTGGCAAATAAAGAAGGTTTTTAAGTATTGATCTTTTCTTTTAATGGTAACTGTGGTTGAAAAATGCAAGACAAAGCCTGTGGATGTCAGTGGAAGAGATCCATTGGCATCTCCAAGATTGAGTTCAGACTTAAACCAGAATAAAGAAGTAATGTGGAATTACTCGTTTCAGCATTAGCTAGCCAGAAGCTAAATATCCAATCTAAACTAGTTGTCCAAAGGTAAGTGAAGCAGTGAGCTCAGACCATTCACCTGGCATGTACATCGCAAACTTTAGGGGAGAAGATGTCACATTTGATGTTGGCCCACTGCCATGTTTTAACCCAGCAAGCAGCTAAAAAACACAGAGCCTCCTGCTCACTCCCCCCATTCTCGGTGTGGTGGGGAAGGAGAATTGGAGAAAAAAGGTCAGAGCACTCCTGGATTGAGATAAGAACAATTTAATGATCACTGTAAACCAAACTAAGACAATGTTAATGAATTGTAACAAAAAGATGGACAATAATAAAACAATCACAGTTCTATGCAGGTCACAGAGCTGCAGCTGACCCTGCACCAGCAAAAGGGCAACAGTCAATGATGGGGGAGCAGGAAGCTCTGGGGACTGGTGAGTGAGACTCTCCAGAGATGGTGACCATTGAAGGAAGAGAGAACATTCCCAGCAAACTCCCAAATTATAGTGAATGTGACTTTTATGGTGTGGAATTGCATTTGGAATATTGTGTTCAGTTCTGGGCCTCTCAGTTCAAAAAGGACAGGGAATTGCTTGAAAGAGTCCAGCGCAGAGCCACAAAGATGATGGAGGGAGTGGAGCATCTCCTGATGAGGAGCAGCTGAGGGAGCTGGGGTTCTTTAGCCTGGAAAAGAGGAGATTGAGGGGTGACCTCATTAATGTTTATAAATTTGTAAAGGGTGAGTGTCAGGAGGAAGGAGCCAGGCTCTTCTCAGTGACAGCCAATGACAGGACAAGGGGCAATGGGAGCAAGCTGGAGCATAGGAGGTTCAACTTGAACATAAGGAAAAACTTTTTTACTGTGAGGGTGACAGAGCACTGGAACAGGCTGTCCAGAGAGGTTGTGGAGTCTCCTTCTCTGGAGACATTCAAAACCTGCCTGGACGTGTTCCTGTGTGACTTGGTTTAGGTGATCCTGCTCTGGCAGGGGTTGGACTGGATGATCTTTTGAGGTCCCTTCCAACTCCTAATATTCTGTGATTCTGTGAATACTTCCTGTTGGCCACTGTGGTCATCTGTCCTGTCTGTGTACCCTCCCAACTTCTTGTAAAGAAAAGACTGAGAAGACAGGCAAAACTTGAAAAAAAAAACCAGTCCATCCCTGATTTAATGTAAACAATGCTTGGCAACAACCAAAACATCGGTGTGTTATCACACAAATCTCAGCAGATCCAAAACAGTCTCACTAGCTACTATGAAGAAAAATAACCCCATCCCAGCTAAAACTAAAACAAAGTGTCTTACCAACTAAGTCAAACACTACAGTCCTTTCAGAAATGCAGCTCTGCTGAACAGAAACTTGGCTCTGATTCTATCCCAGCAAAACCAGGAGACTCCCACTGAAGTTATCAGCAAAATTTTTCAGTTCTGTCAGCAAAAGTAGTGCTGGGAACTGATGCCAGAAACAGTGGGCACAGTGGCACATGCCTGTGAATGGTCTTATTGGGGTTAATGGTGCCACTTGCAGCTTAAAAGGCTGCAAGAACTGGAACATGTGCACATTCCCATGGGCTTTGTGTCTATACTGAGGGAAGCTGAGCACTGACCCTGTGTCAACATTGCAGGGGAGTAAGGCAATAGCAGGGCATAACAGCCTTCATAGCAAGGCAAAGAAAATACAGAAGGGTTTTGAAATTTTTCAACAAAATATTCAGAAGGGATTGGATGGAAAATGCCACTTCATTGAATACATAGGTTTTCTCAAAAAAAAGAAAAGAATTTATTTTGGCTAGTTTAATATGAAAGAAAAAGGAAAAGAAAGCAGAGGTGTCAGGAAGTACAAAAATACATTACTTAAAAAGAAAAAAAATGGAGTTTTCTGGTCAGCAGAGAATTTCAATTTTGACTTTTGAAGTAATTTATGGTAAAAGACTGAAAAGAAGAAATAATTTGAAGCTCTTGATATGAAAAAGTTCAACTAACTAATCCATATCCATTCCTGGAACCATTAGAATTTTTAGTTTTTCCCAGTAAGTTTGAGAGGGGTAAAAGTCTCATGATTTTATTTAGCCTTCTGTGTATGTAGGCAAAGCCTTGGCCTGCATCTTGACCATGAACCACACAAGTCAGGAACTGGACTATATTTACGGGTTAAAGAAATTGAACAGACTGAATTATTGTCATTTTTCCGTTAGTCAATATTTCTGAGATAAATGTACATACTTGTATATGCATATAGTCCCAACTTTGGGCAAAAAGAAAATAACTATTTGTACATAAAATGAGGATACTTTGCATCATTTAATCCACTTCTCTGAAGAAAGTAAACACTTTTTGGGAAAACGTTCACCTACTCACAAAAGCTAATCTTCACTTTGAAGCAGTTTCAAAATAAATTTTTCAAGCATCCATAATTATTCATGCTATCTACTCTTGTTTCATATCAACTTCTGCATGAAAAGGAAATGGCTATTTCTTTGTGGTGAAACTTGCAAACGTATTCTATTATAAAACTCCTGATTCTACCCTCTCTGCTCTGGAAAATTATTTTGGTTGGCAAATTGTTGCATTTATTCTCAGGATCAAGGGAATCATCTAAATTCGAAGAAAGCACAGACTTTTTTTTTTTTCCACTTTCAGTTTTATTAAAAATTACCTTGAATATTGTATTTACTCCTCTTATCTCCATTTCTTTAGCCCTAAGGAAGAATATCATCAGTTTGATTCTAATAATGCCTGGTGGGTCCACTATAAAAACTCTTTGTAAAAATGATCTTTCTACCCAAAAGACAGCAGCTTAAAAAGGAAAAGCAGATAAAGTGTGATTAGAGCTGGTTCTCTTTTTTTCCTGAAATATAAACAAACCTTGATATCAAAAGCTACCTTCTTCTTAAAATTCTGACTTGTAGTAGCAATCTTATTGAAATCCTCATGGAAGGTATTATCAGAATATTTTATGAAATCTGTGGCGTATTGAAAAGCAACTTTAAGAGATCCTTCTTTTCGCTACCTTCTGGGGAAAGAAAAAGTTACAATGAACAGTTAAAAGATTGTATTTGAATAACAGGGAACTGGAGCACAGAGAAACATGAAGTTAGCTGTACAAGATCCCACACTGGAAGGAAAACCCTGAAGGCATTTGGAGATAGTCTTAAGAAGGCAGTTAAGTGGCAGAAACCTGATTTAGAAGCCCCCCCCCCCCAAAAAAAAAAAATGCAGCAGTGTTAAGAGAAGTTGGGATGAACTCTTAGAAAAAGTGTTGGCTTTTTAAAATTAATCTTCTAGCAGGTCTCACTGCTTTCCTGGGTGCTCCCTATGATTCTGGCCTCACCAGATCCTAGTTTAATGAGATACTGCATGATGGTGAACACTTTGGAAACCTGATAAAGCCCATTACAGAACTGTGTTTCAAACCCTAAGCTCAAAGCTGTGAATTGCCTGATCTCACTGCAAAACCATCCTTCCACTGTATTTCCAAATCTTTCACTGAATTCAAACTTTCAGAAATCTTATTCTTTAGTAAAACTTGAGGGATATCTTGTATGAGTCAAGGAATGCTGTGAATGATCTGATGTCCGTTCCTTCAGTCACTGGTAAAAGAATGTGAACATAGACTGTTTTATAAGTATATTCTTCTGTTAATTTGGAAAAAAATAGTTACTTTCTTGTACTCTGTCTGTAAGTCCCTCCTCTTCTACGCTAAACCTTCTGACAAGGACATGGCATGGACAAGCATTTCCCCTTTGTGTGGAGTTCATATACCCATCACTAGTCTCAGAATTACTGTGTGCAGCTTAGAAGGGGCGCTAAGAACCATTTCCAATGAGGAGTTTGCATGTGATGATCCAGTTTTTGTTAGAGTAAGATAATTTAACTGTATCAATGTGAGCTATGTGATGTCGGTGCAACAGAGAATGATTCCCAGGTGTTTTCATTCAAGAGCAAAGACATGGTCGAAGGCACCTAGGTTTCCACAAGATCCATCAGAGCCAGCAGCAGGGTGGAGAAGAGATGTTAGTGCTCTTGTTAAGAGAAAAACAAGCAGAATGAGCTTTTAAAAAATCAGTCTTTGTTAGCTCCACTGCATCACTTGGTTTTGTTTGGTTTTAGTTCTTTTTTTTTTCTCTCTTTCTGAGTTCTGCTTTCATCTTTTTCAAGAGCAAAGGAATGTGGATCAACTCCCAAACTTCTGAAACTACTTTTGGATTGAGATGTTCCTTAAAATTACACCTGTTCAGAAAAAAAATAAACCACCTTTTTTTTTTTTTCATTTAACAGAAGACTCAGAAATTTTGCAGAACAGAGTAGTACAGCATCAGACCAGCTTGAACTGTGTAAGTTTATTTCTGCAACTTCTTTTCAATTCTTTTCTTCTCAGTCATGTGTCTTTGCACTTTTCAGACCAAATCCTTTAGGTAAGCAAAGTATTCAGGATGATGAAGTATCACCTTCTTAAGAGTCTGCTTTTTTGGTCTGAATTTCTGGTTTGAGGGAATTCAAAAGCTCTATGTGGTACACACTTGGAAAAAACTGACTTGCTTCAAAGTTAAGTGACCGCACAGCATTTTACACAGCTGAAATAAGGAAACTGAAGCAGGAACATTGGTTCATGAACAGACATACAAATTTTCTTGAAAACTCTGAAAACCATAGCTCACCCTTAGCGAGATAATAAAAGTGAAAATAGAAGAATATTTGCATCCTTTCCTGTATCCTTGGGGCAAGGATGACAGAAATGCTACCACAATAGGGGTAGTCAACATTTAGAAATTCTTTACAGCTTTCCTTGCCTTCTACCTAAAGTCCAGAAACCAAATGTTGCCAGTGGTACTTGAGGGGTCATTGGCTCAATTCAGTATGACAAATCATCACTTTTATGTGTTCTGCATTAAATGGTCATGTTAAAGATGACCTGATGGCTCTGATACTATAAGTTTCCCATGCACCTTACCTTTCATTAACTTGAAGCTTGCAGATGGGGACAGTGTTGTGGTGTGCCTAACTGCTCAGTAATTATTAGCACGAATGAATTCAAGGAAACTGCAGGACCATTTAACTGCAGAGAAATGCTTAGCTCTGACAGCTCATTAAAGAAAGTACCATCTTTAAAGGAACTGATGCAAAAGAGAACATATGAAGCTTAACCCTGAGGTGGATTTGGCAAGGCAGAGCAATGCCAAATGTCCTTTATGGATTGCACGAAGGATCTGTGGGCTGGAGTAAATGCCAGGTCAGGTGTATGGAGTCTGTGGCCTGTGATGTGTTTGCAGTGGATGGCAACCAGATTATGCAGAAGCATTAAATAAACTGGAATTTCCCCGAATAAGAACAAAGCTGCTGTACAGGAACGTTAGGACACAGTAGGTCAGACAAAAGACAGATTAAAGAAAATATAAAGCTACATGTACACAGGGGTTGTCCTAATATTTCACTGGTGTGCTGAGTAACTTTGGGCGAGACTCTTTGATAGATAAACCAACATGACTTTACGTGAGACTTCTGCTCCTGAACCACATAGATGCTGTAGAAAACCTCTTTCGAATCTTAAATCTTAATTTCCTCCTTCATTTAAACTAAGAATGATCATATTTATTTTCCTTTCAAGAGTATTTTTTAATGTGTGAAGGAGTACTACAAGTAATTCAGAGAAAGGATTTGGGGGAGGAGGGTCTCACCTCTTTACAGGGTAGTCTATCTCTATTTTTCTGACAAAACTCAACTGAAAAATCAGGCCAGCAGTCAGTCAAATCAAATAAAAATAATCAGGTTTTTACAAATGCAAACAATTTCATATTTAAATTCATGTGTGGTGTTTTATATGAAATAAAGTCTGTTGTAAAATGAAAACTTGCTTAGAATGATGACATACACATTTTTGACCCAGTAATGTTAAAATAGCATGTTTTGACACTTTCAACATTATTTTTTTTTTATTATTTTTTTTTCTTTCTTCTTTTTTTAAAATGAGATTTTGTGACCATTATCATTCCATTAAAATTTGCACAGTCAAAATTTGTGTTCTGAATAAAATCACTCTTCAGGAAAAAGCAGCCAACCAAACCTTTGACCAAACCCAGAAGACTAGAACTACAGTGGTAAATTAAGCACTTACTAACATTGTCAGGCACTAATACTCCATTTTCTCTACTGTTAAATCTTTAGAGTGGCTCCTGGCCATCTATAACTGTCCCCCCAAAATTTCTGGCACTGACTCAGGAGATGGAACTGGTCAGAGACCCTTTACATGGGAATTCTTGTTGTGTTCACCCTGTTTCAGAGGATTAAATACTAAAATAAATAATGATAATAATGATAATAATAATAACAGTAATAATAATTATTATTGTTGTTATTATTACTATCATCATCAAAATCATCATCATTATTATTAAATAAATAAATAATTTTGGGTGCAGGATCTTCCATGTCAAGTGCCCTCAGTGCCAGACAACTGTCTGGAGCATGTCAAAGTATAGGCAGTACCAAAGATTATTTAGGAAACTTTATATGCTGCCACAATTAGCAATATCCATCTCGCATGTATTACAGCATTGGACTGCTTTTCATCCTGAAATTCTCTCAACTCTCTGCACATGTTCCATAAAACACAAAGAAATGTGCTTATGCTGAGGCCTGGTTAATTCAGTCCCAGTAGCTAAGGGCAGCAAGGGTTAAAGTTTGATTTCAACTTAATTTTACTGCATTACCATAGTTTTACTTCCTTCTAACTTAATTTCTTTCTGTCCACACAGGGAAAGAAAATCTGTTTTGACCTGCAAGCTGTTTCAGGAAGCCTGAAACAGGCTTCCTCTCTGATTTTGGACAAATTAGCTAATCCTGTGCAACAGTTCCTCCTTATCTACAATAAACAAGTGGTGAGCAGCGGCAGTCAAGTCTGCTTTTACGGATTTCTATCTTGTGAGGGTAATTAGGAAATGCACAGACAGACAGGTTGGTAGATAAAGTTTGAATTTTAAAACACATTGTTAGAGGTTTCACAGGAGCTTTGTCTCCTAAGGAAACCAATCTGAAGAAACCAGTCTAAAGGAACAGAGATGGTAATAGCTTACCTTACCATGGTGTAATAACAAAGATGACATTGGGAGCACATATACCAGTACATCAAATATATTCTTACAGTTGCAGGAACTGTGTCACTGCAGGGAGGTACAGGGTTTCCATTGAACCTGTATTTACCAGTCCCATAAGAATGTCGTGGGTACCTCAGGGAAGTTCAAATGACAGGATCTATATATTTTTAAGCAATTAAATCATGTCCTCCATGATGAGCTGGCCATGGCAACCATGTATCCCTCCTATATTCTCATTTTTGCATAGTCCTTAAGCCCTGACTGGTGTAATTTTCTACTCTTGCAAAAGTTGGCTTGCAATCAGTATCTTACCTTTGAATACTCAAGGTTGTATCCAGTAGCTACTTGTATCTTTCAAAATGAGTTAAGTTTTTAATGTCAAGAGTTCTTTTGGAGGTAAACTCCATGATTAAATGAAACTTTTTCACTGGTTTTGAATTTGCTAGCTTGATTTTTGATCTCTTTTTTTGCATTTAATAACTAGAGCTGAAGTTCTTGATACATTTTCTCCAGGCAACTGACTGTTTTACAGTTATACTTTTTGTTCTGCTCTGTGTATATGTAACCCTACACAGAGCTGCTTAATGTTATATGCACACATACACATATGTGGATTTCCTTGGGTGGAAATAATATATTTTTATAAACAGGTATACGAATGCCATGTATGGATGGTAAGGGACAGAAAGATACCAATGTGACCATAACATGTATTCTATGTATCAGTATAGTATACATAATTGCAAAGTGTTAGACTCAAAACCTGGTTCAACACTCCTTTAATTTACACAGTCTTGACTAATATTGGATGGACTGAAAATGTAATGAAAATCCAAAGCAAGATGCTAATGAAAACTAAAATATCTTTGAATAACGTAGAGTACTGTATAGCTGTCCCAGTGAGATCTGCTTATTTATAGCATGTAGCAAAAGAAAGATTGGAAGTTCTCATTAATGCTGTGGAAGAACGCTATTGTAAATAGCATGCTATAATTACATTTGCAAAACATATTCAACTGATATCTCTTTGAAATGAGGACACTTCATTAAAAACTGAGGGGCACAATAAAAACCCATCTTATTGAAACCATACCTGGAATGAAGAAGTCACCTTAGGGGAAAGAGAAATAATACAGAGGAACACAGAGAGAATACACTGGCAAGCGATGTGAAATAAAATTTAACCTGAGAAACTCAAGGTAAGGTACACAGAGAAAGAATAATTTAATGCATAAAGATTATGTGAGAAGTGAGACTCTGAAGGCAAAATTACTTGAGATAAAAGTGATCTGCAAAACAGTTGTGAGATGCTTTTGTCAGGGCACAGAAAATAAAATGTTTTTGCAGAGATAACATTCATAGAATCATAGAATCATAGAATCATAGAATTATAGAATCATAGAATCATAGAATCATAGAATCATAGAATCATAAAATGGTTTGGGTTGGAAGGGACCTTAAAGTTCATCCAGTTCAACCCCTGTCATGGGCAAGGACACCTCACATCAGACCAGGTTGCTCAAAGCCCCGTCCAACCTGGCCTTGAACACTTCCAGGGAGGGGGCATCCACAATTTCCCTGGGTAACTTGGGCCAGTGTCTCACCAGCAAATAATTTCTTCCTAATTTCTAGTTTAAATCTACCCTCTTCCAGTTTAAAACCATTCCTCTTCATTCTATCGCTACCTCCCCTTGTAAAAAGTCCCTCCCCAGCTTTCCTTTAGGACCCCTTCAGGAACTGGAAGACTGCAATACGGTTCCCCCACAGCCTTCTCTTCTCCAGTCTGAACAGCCCCAACTCTCTCTGTCGACCCTCGTAAAGGAGATGCTTCAGTCCTCTGATCATCTTTGTGGCCCTCCTCTGGACCTGCTCCAACAGCTCCATGTCCTTCTTATGTTGAGAGCCCCAGGACTGGACGCAGTGCTCCAGGTGGGGCCTCACCAGAGCAGAGCAGAGGGGCAGAATTCCCTCCCTCACTCTGCTGGCCACACTTCTTTTGATGTAGTCCAGGATGTGGTTGGCCTTCTGGGCTGCAAGTGCACACTGCTGGCTCATGTTGAGTTTTTCATCGACGAACACCCCCAAGTTTTCATGACCGACATTAAAGCTGCAGAGCTGCTAACCATTTCCCCCATATCATTCACCAAAAGGAACCACACATATTATAACTAAGTCTTGAGCCCACATCTAATGAAGTCAGTGACAGTTTTCATTGACTTGACAAGTTTGAGATTTTGCTTACATTGTGTTTGGTGTGGATGGGTTAATGCGGGAAGAGAACTGAAGCTCCTCCAGTGCAGCAGTGCAGAGCAAGGCTAAGACATAATTAAGAGGCTGAGGAGGACTGACTTATAAGGATAGATCTGAAACACTAATATCCATGTGTCTCAGCTAAGAAATTACTAAAAAGAAACAGGGAAATTACCTACAGTCATTTGAAGGGTTTAAATGCCAAGAAGGGTGAAGAATTATTTAGGGTGTGGACATAGCCATGAGCAAAGGAATTAATTTAATTAAAGAAATGTATAGACTGACTATGAGAAAGGAAAAAAGAGTTCTAAAGTAACTTTTAAACAGCCTGTCCCTGGTGGAAGCTCCATTAATAGAGCCATTCAAAACTAATAAAAAAAAAAAAAAAAGGAAAAAATCCTGTTGAGAATAATTCTTCAATAGCCAAGGTATGAGGCAATGTGATCTAAAGACTTTAAGGACAGAGGAGATCATAATAATCAACTTATTGTGCAGGAGATCAGACAGGAGAATTAGAATTAGTCCCTTCTGGCTTCATACGCTACAAATCTATGAAAGTAGAGATAGACAAGGACTTCAGGAGAGGTCTCAAAGTTGTTACTAAGGTAAAACTCCCATTAAGCACAAGACAGACTACTATTTTTATGTGGAACTGGAAGGGAGCATCCCAGAAACTTTCATCTTTTCCTTCTCATTCTGTATAAACATGGCCACATTTTGTTCCTTCAACCAAATGACTAGATTCTACCATTAAATCAGTTATAGTTAGCACAGTATTTGTTTATAAAGAACAGGAAGCTTCTTACCAGGGTGTGAATCCAAGGGATTTCAGCCTGAGTGACCTGGCTCATATAAACTGAAGTTGAACATGTTCTTTATTTTCCTAAGTTCATGGTTGCATTGACTTAACTTTAGCCTACAGATCTGCCCTCCTACCCTATACAGTCAATCACAACAAACAGAACAGGAGCCCTGAAGCTGGGAATATTGGATGCAGGGAAGAAAATACTATAAACTGTAAATCAAAGATGATGTCTAGTTTATGAGAATTTTGCCTGAAGATACATTTTTTATTCCCAAAAGCCTCTTAGCTAAAGCATTTATTACTGATCCTAATTCCTCTTGCAAATTTAGTTAATACTCATAGATATCTTTTGCATACAGAATAGCACACATGCAGTTACACTAATGTGTCTCAGTTGCTGATGTGGGCCTGAACAGAGCAGACTATAAAGTGATCGGACAGATAGCTGAGAGGAATATTAATCTTTGAATAAAAATGCTGTTACTTGTGGAAATAATGTTGCATTTAGTTAAATTTCTATTGTTCCAATTATAAATGTCATGAATGGAGCATAGCCATATAGGGATCCTCAAATGTCACAGACCTAGCTGTAAAGTGGAAAGGTGTCCTGTTAATGTCCAAGGTCTACTCTGTTAATGCTGAGTAGAAGAACTAGGCATTGACATTACTTACATTTCCTAGTTTTAGCTAATGTCTATATAAAGGGCATTTCTGTTAACAGCACCAGATTAAATGAATAGTTTCCTCCATAACCATCCTTGCCCTTTTTTTTTTTGCATTTCTTTTTTGTTTAGTAAATCAAATTCATGTTTTCAGAATTCACAGAGCTGCAATCTACATAGCGAACAGCCCAACAGGTGAGAGAACCATCTGAGTGATGAGGAGTTCAGCATTAGTGCATTTAGCCCCAGCTGTGAGAAACCATGTCTTAGTTTGACTACTCTGTGCAGAAGCTCTCTGTTTTGGAAACCAGGGTAGTATTAGGCTGGAAGACTGAGAAAGATAAGGGAATCTGATACAATCTGAAAGCTTGCATTCAGGAACATGTTATATCACAGTTCAGGAAAGCAGTACCTCTAGATCAGTTCTGGTAACTTCGCCTGGGATGAGTTTTTGTTCTTGACATCATCAAAATAAAAAGGTGCTGACAATATGCAAGAATTATTCCAAGAAGAAGAACAAAAAGATCAAAGCTGGGAAGGGTAGAATTATTAGGAACGAGTACAAGGGTAGAGTAAATATAGCTTTGCTCATAGATGGTTAACAGAAGCATAATAACGGTATGCAAATATTTGAAGAGTGTAAGTGTCAAGGCTTGAACAGTGAGTATTTAAGGAACTGACAAGAAGTTTTCTTGAGATGCGCTAGGATAACAAGCGAAGCTGGAGCTGAAAAAGCAGTTAATTGGAGAACTATATAGCTGTGCAATAATTCCTAGTCAGAAGTGGTGAATGCTCCGGTTAATGGGAATTTTTAACCTCAGGAATTTTAAACTTCAGGTTAATCAAGTTACCCATGTTATGTTAGTACATGGGAATAGTATCTTGCTTGGAGAAAAAAAGCTGGTTATCATAAAAATAGTTGAGAACCACTTCCCTGAAAGAAAGCCCTGCTTGTAATTTCTACACTATTACATACTGCAGTTGTACTTGTTGCATTGATAAGGGGAAAACTTCCAATAAACTGATCTTCCTCTTGCTAATTTATGTGATTTCCAGTATTTTGGCTTAGTTATGACACTATTATCTCCATTCGATTAACCCATGTGAAGTGCATTATTGTTCAGGCTCTGTGGGCTGAGAGAGAACGGAAATACTACCACCCAGACATCTTGTTTTAACAAGGTTAAAGATAAAAGAAATCTCTTTGAGATTCTATCTGGCTCTGGAAAAGTGTCAAATTTGTGTGTGCAAGCTGAAAGTGGATTATTTAGCCAGTGGGTAATGTTAGGAGAGTCCCCACCCTACTCATTAATTCTCTAGGCTTGAAGTCCTCCAAGAGAAAGAGTTGATGGGCACTTGGGCTTGTGCTTAGTGTGATGTTTCTCAAACGCTTAGGTGTGTCCTGGAAAAGCAGCACTCAAAACGTACTCGTTGGAGGAGGAGGAAGTGGGAACAAAGTCCAAGTTGGCTCCCAGTACTAGAATAATGTAATGCTTCAGGCTGGGTATGGTGTTTGGTGATGAGAGAAGGGATGTGTATAGCACAGTCGACTTAAGTGGAAAGCATTGGACAAAATATCTCTACAAATTGGTACATATCAGGAACATTGCTTAAAAAGTTGTTTTAACTTAACTTTTCTCATCATATAACAACCAATGAGGAGCACTGACAGCACACGATGGTTAGAACTTTCTGTGGCAATCAAGAATATGAAAAAGCTCAGTTTGGTGTTAAGTGAGGCAATTTAGGAATACACATGGAAGGCAGTAAATTATTTTAATGGAGGTACATTTTATTTTGATATTTTCAAAGCAACAAAAATGAAACTTTGAAGAAGCAATTTGATTTCTAGATTTTATATACATATATGTGTACACAGATATCTAATACACTGATAAAATAATCAGGAAAAAAAAGAATTTCATGCTTCTGTCTGGGCCAAAATGAGCATTAACAGCAGTCAATATGTTTCTTGTTTCTTCTAAAAAGATTTAACTTGGGGCATAACACTGTCTTGAAAACAACTCACCTGAAAACCAGCCAGACAGGGATCTACTCTGATATTTTGTGCCTGAAGGTGGTTTAATTCATAGACAGTTGACCATGATTAGAGAGTACAAGAAGTGAAATAACATATTTTAGGAAATATCAGAGTCCAAAGAGACATTATGTCACATTCTTCACTGTCCCGTCCGTTGTAGAGGCTATAGAATTTCTTCCAGTGATTTCTGCTGTCATAAAGTAGATATGACTGCATCAGGAACATCCTTTTGAAAGTGTGATTTGTCACACTCTTTGTAGAGGCATGGGATGAACCTAGCATCTTGTGAAGTAGCCAAGGGGTACTACAGGGCTAGAAAGAGGACCTGAGCTCCACAGCTTGACTCCCTCCTCTGATATGGACCTGACCTGTAATAGGTCCCTTTTCTCCAGCTTCTTTCTACTGTGCTTCATATCTGGAGCATCAGAGCGAGAAATGAGCACCAGTTTGTTTGGAGGGACTTTTCTCATATCTGCTTCAGAGAGGGGCTTAGCCAGAAACAGTCTGCTAAAGGAATGTAAAAGCGCAAAACTTTAGCCGAAACTCAGTCTAGCAGGTGCTCCACCCATTGACTTAATTTGCCAAGATCCACTTTATATAGTCTCTGTAGGTAACAAACTCCCTTAGGTATAGTTTCTATTTTGCTCTTCTCCCTGTTTGCAGATGAAACATGGCCCATTTCCCTTTGTATGAGCTCACAGATCCTTATCAGACAATGTCTTTGTGATAAACAAAGGAGATCAAGTTTCTTTCTCTCATTTCAAGACATAATTTCAAGGCTTCAGATTATGGACATAGACCTGAGAAGAATTTCCTGGCCATCAGGTTCAGACTGCTGCAACAGAGATGAGCCATGTCAGATGACCCCTTCTGAAAACTTTTCAAATCCTGTCCTAAAATGTAGATTTTATTTGCGTTCCATACTATCAGTAGTAATCTCTTCCTGTACCTAACTCTTCACGGTTACACATTTTTTATTGTATTGTGCCCTCAGGGCCTAACAGCAATGAAACAAATGCTTTGTTGTAGGTTATGTATATGACATATAGAATCATAGAATCATGTAGGCTGGAAGACACCTTTAAGATTATTCCTTTGCCAATGAGTCTAATTTTTAGTGGTACCTTCAGTGAGACAATCATTCTTAAGACACACATCCTGTATCACCTTCTGTTCACAGAATCACAGAATCACAGAGCTCATCCAGTCCAACCCCTGCCAGAGCAGGATCACCTAAACTAGGTCACACAGGAATGTGTCCGGGCAGGTTTTGAATGTCTCCAGAGAAGGAGACTCCACAACCTCTCTGGACAGCCTGTTCCAGTGCTCCATAACCCTTACGGTAAAAAATTTTCTCCTCATGTTCAGATTGAACCTCCTATGCTCCAGCTTGCTCCCATTGCCCCTTGTCCTGTCATTGGACATCATAGAGAAGAGCCTGGCTCCTTCCTCCTGACACTCACCCTTTACAAATTTATAAACATGAATGAGGGCACCCCTCAGTCTCCTCTGCTCCAAGCTAAAGAGCCCCAGCTCCCTCAGCTGCTCCTCATCAGGAGATGCTCCACTCCCTCCATCATCTTTGTGGCTCTGCTGGACTCTTTCAAGCAATTCCCCATCCTTCTTGAACTGAGAGGCCCAGAACTGAACACAATATTCCAGTTGTGGTCTCACCAGGGGAAGGAGAACCTCTCTTGGCCTACAACCACCCCCTTTTAATACACCCCAGGATGCCATTGGACTTCTTGGCTGCAAGGGCACATTGCTGGCTCGTGGTCATCCTGCTGCCCACCAACACCTCCAGGTCCCTTTCTACCTGGCAGCTCCAGCCACTCATCCCCAAGTCTGTAGCACTGCATGGGGTTATTGCAACTGAAGTGCAGGACCCGGCACTTGGCCTTGTTGAAGCTCATACAGTTGGCCTCAGCCCATGGTTTCAGCCTATCAGGTCCCTCTGTTTTTATGTGGATGTTGCAGATACTCCACCGCAAAAACTAGTGATTTAGTTTTAGGCACCTGTGGTAATCTCTTAATCTCTAAATTGCACAACACAAAACTCAATACAAATACAAGCCAGACCTTCCAATGACATTTAATTTTTATCAATGATCAGTTAGTTTATAAAAATATCTGTCTAAAGGTATATATGTAAATATATATTTTCCTCCATGTGATCTTCCATAAATCACACTGCAGATTAATTTTCATAAAGGAGATTATTAATTTTTAGGTAAAGTTGGATTAATTTCTTTTACTTAAAGCATCTAATAATGATAAAATATAATTAAGGGGATGAGAGGGGGGAAGACATGGATTTTGCCATTCCCCAGTGCATGCTGTGTTCACATTTCTCTAATAGTGTAAAAAACCAGTGTTGATCAAAGAACCAGAAACCAGAGTGAGTAGACAACAAACAGTAGACCAGTTATAGGATCTTACAATGTTTATCTGTTACAATATCTTCTGGGAAAGTGTAGTCCTGGAGTGAATTTTTTACTGCTTGTTACACGTAGTTAAGGGCAAAAAACACTGCTGCAGCCTTGAAAACAACTTAGCCATATTCATTAGACAGCGCAAGGGTGATCCAAGCACAAAATCACGATGTTTCTCAAGAGAAAAGGCGGGATCTAACATAGCCTCCAGGAGACTTTTAATTCGGAGGCACAAACAGTTTGATGGCCATTAAACGTAACAGCTGGCAACAGAAGGAGCCAAGAAGGAATGTGGAGCCAAGTAGAAATATTTCTGCCTTCCTAGGATGAAATGCAAGAGAGTTCATTGATACTCCACATTGGATGTCCAACAGATAGCAGCAGCAACTGAGACACTAACACATGAGTCACCCTTGTTGTCTTCAGTGTAGCAGTGATGAAAAGTGAACTTACTGCGTTATCGGCTGGCAGAGGTAATGCCAACTGCAAAGCAGTGATGCTGAGAGCATCAGCAAAGTTGGCAGAAGACAGAATAATTGAGTTTTGCATCCTTAACCAGCTCCTGTTGAGGGAGAGGGAGAGGGGAGGCTACTGTATCTTGGGATGGTTTGGCCATTTTAAACAAAGCTGTGGTTCTTAGGGATAAGAAGATTATTCCATTAGAGCTCCTTTTTCACTCCAGCATCTCATTTTGGAGACTGTCAATCTCTATCCAGACCATAAGTCTGGTATAATCCTTCATACATTATCTTGCTAGAGTAAATAAATGGGCAGTTATCAAAGGGCAGTTATCAAAGTTGGTCTTTTAGAAATGGCCCATGTTGGTGTCCAGGCATGCTCTTCACTTATCGAGCTATAAATCAGTGTCCACCTTGAGACTAGAAATAGGATTTCAGGTTTCAGTGTTGGCAGTAAGGAAAATAACACAGGATTACTATTATTTTGTAGTTTCACCCATATCTTCATGAGATTCATTTTGGAGAAAGAGTATTTAGAAGAAAAGTTCAAGGCCCTCCCTTTCCGGGTCCATCCCGCATTTAGTCTGAGTCTGCTCTACGTCACTCAGGCAGTGTAAAGGGGAGTTTAAAATTGATTTAATTATGCTTTTTCTCACTCTAATGGCTTTTTGCACTACCTAAGAGTTGCCAAGAGGCCCGAGTATAAAGGAGAGTCAGTTTTACCTGCTTTTTCCTGCCCTGGTTTGTGAAAGTGAAATCTGAAAAGAAGTTCACACCTACCTCAAAAGGACACCCATTTCATGTTTGATTTTCTTTTCTTTTCTTTTCTTTTCTTTTCTTTTCTTTTCTTTTCTTTTCTTTTCTTTTCTTTTCTTTTCTTTTCTTTTCTTTTCTTTTCTTTTCTTTTCTTTTCTCTTTTCTCTTTTCTTTTTTCTTTCCTTTCCTTTTTTTTCTTTTTTCTTTTCATGCAACAACTAGGCCTGGGAAGGGAGAGGTGAAGATAGGTGCCGGTGGGGAGTTCTGTAGCATTTAGAAACACACTCTGCAGTAGAGTCTCAGAGTTTATCGCTTGCAGTTAACCTCTGATGCTGGAGGAGTTCTGCAGCTCCTGAGGGAGAAAAAATATCAGGGAACAAAGTTACCTACAAGTATGAGCGTGGGCACATACATGTGTGCACATCTGAGTGCATGTGCATGTGGTGGATGTGTCTCGTACTTGAAACTTTCGCATATAAAAAATGTAAAACGTGACATCTCATAATATTTTCATATTGGGTAACTACAGAGAATATTTTGGCAAGGGTGCTTAATCTAAAATGTTCAATTTTAATCAGCTTGAACTATGGTCTGTCTTTCTGTGAACTGAAAACCACCAATCAATTTTCCTTTATCTTTTTTTCTGTTTTTCTTACCCAAGGCAATGCCTTTTGTAAAAGGGTATTTATTTTTAATGGATTTTTTAATGAATTTTTCAGTCAAGCTATTAATAATGCCATTAATTATAGGCAGCTTGTATTAAAGTGCATGCTGGCCTCTTAATCCTGACCCCCAGCTATTGGCTTGCAGCTAATCCAGCCCGGTGCTTGGCAGCGGTGCCGGCCGCAGCCCGTGGCTGCTGGGGAACAGGGGGAAGACGGGACTAAAGGATAAGGAGGGCTGAGGAGGAGGAGGGGGGGTGGGTGGGAGCGGCATTTTGAGTATATACTTTGCCAGAGGGGTTGAAGTTTAAAGCCAGATGATATGTTAGTGCAGTGGGGATAATCCTGGAGATGCGGTGCCAGCATTTGGGAGGACCTTCCCTGGCGGAAGGCTTTGCTCTGCCTGAAAGCCCTGGCTGGTTTGATAACCCCCAGGAGCCCCGCGCCGCTTTACCTGGGGCGGTTGTGCGCGACGACCGCCCCACTTCAATCTGCTTAAAAGATCGGGCAGACAGAAGGCCCCGGCCACATAATAGATTCCTTTCCCTTCCCCAGGCTGCTCATCTGACATGATTGTTACGAAAGTTGCTAATTATCGGCTGGGTGAAAGATAATGAAGGGGGCCCCTCCTGTGCGGGTAGAGGAGAGAAACTCCCGTCATTAGGAGTGGGACCAGATCCAAAGAGTTTCCAGCCTTTGTGCATGGGTGCACATCTCTGCGTTTTGATTTCTGGGGTGACTGGAGGTGTTAGAGAGATCTTAGAATTCATCATTTTGTGCTGGTGAAGTTTTAATCATTTTATTTTTAGGTATATAAATGGTCTTTTTATACCTGTACTGAGTTCTGTTTGCTTTGCTTTGTTTGCCTTGCAATTTCTGTCTATATATCTTAGGAAAAAGAGAAAAAAAATAGATATATTATTACCATTTTAACTGTTTGTGGAACTAAGGATGGTGCATTTGCCCCATTGCAGAGCTGTCTCTGGGCTACTCTCCACAGCTGTGGGATGCAAGTTTCGAATTCACGAACTCAAGAAGGAAAAGTCCTTACTGCTGAGGATCAGGTACCATAGCGATGTTAAGTTGGTGTTTTATGGTAATTCATCTGAGCATTTAAATAAGTGGTTTGGCCACTGGATTTGTTAATGGTTTTTAAAAGCAAAATGCAGGGCATGAGGCAGCAGAAAAAGGCAGCTCATGTCCAAAGTAACAGAAAATTTGCACCTGGAGAAAGCTGGGAGAGTCTGGGGAGAAAACAAACTGACAGGTTATGTTCTCCAGATTTTTAAGTTTCCTTCTTTTTTTTCTTGGTTTTTCTGCTTGCAGTTATTACAGAAGTGTGTCTTAGGAAGGTGCTTGAACACCAGTGCGAGTTTGGCTGCTTGCTGCTCAACACAGACTTTGGAAATGTTTAGGACAAGGCCGTTTGTGCACTCCGAGCCCAGCTTTCCCCATGCCCAACACTAATACCCATGAAGTCTTCCACTTTTTCCCTATCCCTGAGCAAGTTTCTCAACTGCAGCCCCAAATCTGGAGGCAGTGACAGGCTTGGGTAACATCTGCCTCCTCTGACATTGCATCCATCACCCTCTGCTAATTCTCTGTCTCAGTTTGCTTTGCACTGGAGAAGCTTTGTGTCCCAGTGATTTCCTCTGGATCCAGGTATCAGTATTTAATTGTGTGAATACAGGTATGATTTCAGTGACAAAATAAGGATTTATGCCCAATAATAATTTGCTATTAACACTATTTCTCTATCCTATTTGCCTTTGGTTATGGTTTGCTTTTTTTGGTCAACAAGTTACCTTGGCTGTAATCGAATAATAAGGCAAATCAAGGTGATATAACATTGTTCCCAGCAAAACATTCGCATTGGATTTTGAAACTTACATTCTTCAGTTTTCTTAATGTTTTACAGCTTCTGCATGCCTTCTCCTATTCACTAGTACTGCTTTTGCCATGTCCTGTTAGAGAGTAAATGGCAGGTTAAGAAATGAAGGGGAGAGAAGGGTGGAGGACCACCCCGAGTGGGAGCTGACCCTCCTAAGCCATGCTCCATAGCATTAATGTGGGGAGATGAGATATAGCAAACACACTGCTTGTTGTGTCCTCAGCTCAGGTTTCCTCCAGCTGCAGTGTTGACCCCATTGAAATTGTTTGTTGTAAAACACCAACAGATTAAAAACATGCAAATGTCCCCCAGAGCATGCATTGGATGATGTACCCATGTTAACAAAGAGAAAATGGTAATCCTATACCATTAGACCAAAAAGTGTTTGGGCTTTTTTTCCTTAATAACGTTTTCATTCAGAGCTTTTTTTTTTTTTTTTCTTTCCAGGCACTGTGAGGATATTCAAGCTTTGCACAGTGGAAGAAGAACCGAGAAAAATGTATGGTTTTTTTAAAGATGGTCCAAAGAAAACTAACTAAATTATAGAAAGTGCTTCAACAGCACTGTCTTTTTGCTGATATTCTTAACTATAATATGATGCAAGGTAAATAAAACTAATTTATTTTGGTTATTTTCACGTATTTTATGTATTTTCATGCCTGTTTCTTGTCAAAATCAGAACAGCAGATTCACAAGTACAACAGACTGGTGAGGACCGTGGACCCTTTCATGACCAAATGAACCAATTTTCAAATCCAAGACAACAGCTCGAACGGTTGGGATAACTTCAGCCATGTCTCTCTTCCCACAGTGACTCTCTACATTGATAGCTACATCAACACCTTCGAACTCAACAGTGGGTTTGTACTTAATTTTTACATGAATCATGTATTTTCGGAACATTTACTCAAAACAAGTTCTGAAATGTTTGAGATTCACCTGTTGGTAGCATTCTCTCTGCGTGCCAGTTTTCAGAACGATCAGGGTTTTTACAGTCTTGAATGAAAGGGATATTAGCCTGTTATTTCCAAGGTCAGATTGAAACTGAGTTTCATCAGACAAGAATGAATGAATAACCATATGTTCTGGCAAGATAACTGTAAACATATCTAAGAGAAATGAGCGTGATGGTCTCAGCAAGCTTTCCTGAGCAATGTGATTTTTGCCATCAGAAGTTACATAAATTTGTTATGAGTTAAAAATGGCTGAGTTTGGCTCCAACATTTACTATCTTTCACTAAACACATGCATACACATACATCTTTCTTAATGAAAGTGAGGACTATGCTGATTGCCAGTGCCTTTAAACTTCAGCTTGATTTTTTTTCCCCCACTACTGAAAGAGCAATTTTACCAATTTTTGTAGAAGAATAATAGGATAAAACTGATTCAAATTAATTTTGGGAACATGTCTGCAAAACATAACTGTAAAGTTTCTCCCACAGGATTTCTCTCAGTTTGGGATATATTTTTTATCATTTTTCAATTCACACTAATTTAGCAAGCTATATAAGTGAGTGCCTAGCTTTAAGGGTAAAAAGAGTTACGCGTGGGCTCAAGCTCTTGCTAAATTGGATCTTGATTAATTTTTGCACATCTATCTTATTTCTGGCGTAGCTCAGGAAAGCTGTCAGCCCCTGCCTGGGATGGGAACCTGAAAGGCTTTCAGCACGTTACAGAGCTGTCTTTTCAGGTCAAGGCTGAGCTACAGCGAAAGGGAGGGAGGATTGCATTGTGCTTGCTTGACCTATACAATATTTTATTTTTGGATAAACAGAGCACTGCAGCTTCCAGTTTTTTTCTGATCCATCGGTCTTTACAAAGGCTGCATTCAGCAAATAGGGCACATTACCTCAATGTGTGCTCTGTTTCTCTTGCTGTCCATCTCACTCATATCTTTTCTTTTTGTAACCCTCCTTGTGGACTATGTAATTTAATTGCAGATCTCATTTGGTTCTTTTTTTCCCTTACTTGTAGATGAAATTAAAAAAAAACCCCAAACATTATTGATTTTTCTATACTTGACTCAGTGTGGGTTAAGGATTTATACCCTTATACCAAAAATTGCCTTCTGACAGGAGTCGTGTAGCTGAAATCAAGCAGCTGGATCATGTAAATCTGTGTAACTCCATTAATTTAAATGGAGCTGCTCAGATTTATACCAGCTGAGGACCTGGCTTAGAGGGAAAACTGCTAAGAAAAAGTGTCCTCTAGCTGGGATAAACATTTTGGCCCCTAACAGCAAATTCGTTTTCTTTTTAAAGTAAGAGGTAATGTAGTGGGTTATCCTGAGTTGCAAGATCTTTTTCCCCTGGCATTTCAATGGGAGCCAGTTTCCAGAAGACTGGATTATGCAAGGGAAATAGGACAAAGCAACACTGTAGGGTTATCGCTGCTCACACATCATTCACACACTGATCCTGGTTTCTCAAAAAAAAAAAAGATAAAAATAAAACATTCAGTATTTGCCAATGAGAAGAATGAATAAATGCTTTCCTTCCTGTGAATCATATGTAGCCTCCTTTCTCTGACTGGCATGAGAGCTCATGTCATTTGTAAGGAGTTTGTCTCCACCCTGGCCAACTGATCTTTTCAAGACCAGATCTAAAAGCCCTCAGAAACATAATCACTGAGGTTATAAATGGTGGGACTTTAAAGTGTAGCATAATTTTCATCTGTACTTGCCAAGTTGCCATATAGTTTGAAAGTAACCCCTAATGGGATCTGGTGAAGGGCAAATAGGTGCTGCCTATTATCCCAGAAAAGTCAGATGTCTGAAATGCACTGCTTTGGGCAGAATGGTTTGGGTTGGAAGGGACTTTAAAGACCATCCAGTCCAACCCCTGCCATGGGCGGGAAAACCTCCCACCAAACCAGACTGTTCAAAGTCCCATCCAATCAATTTTCATTTGTACTTGCCAAGTTGCCACATAGTTTGAAAGTAACCCCTAATGGGACCTGGTGAAGGGCAAATAGGTTCTGCCTATTATCCTATTATCCTAGTCTGATGTCTGAAATGCACTGCTTTGGGCAGAATGGTTTGGGTTGGAAGGGACTTTAAAGACCATCCAGTCCAACCCCTGCCATGGGCGGGAAAACCTCCCACCAAACCAGACTGTTCAAAGTCCCATCCAATCTGGAGAAAAATGTTATAACAATGCCTCAGAGACAGGGCAGACTGTAGGGGAATGACCCATAAAAACAGCATCTAGGTTTGTTTTTTTTTAATATACACTGGTAAATGTAAATGTTGATTCTGGTGTTTCTGAGTTTCCATTTTAGCCACAGATCATAATAATGGTAAGGCTATTTTCATTCATTAGGAGATATAAAATTTCATCCTTGCATCCTGCTGTGCTGCATTTCTGGACACACTCAAGAAGCAACTATTGTATAACATTGTGAGATAGTGGATTAAAAAAATACCTATTTTAGTTATTTACTTTCATATGAAGTACTGTTACAATCTGTTTTTCTCCTTGAAATACAGTGAGAATTTGTACTGGTTCACTCAGGTGCAGATCTACATTGGAGATACATGAAACTACATAGAAATACCTAGAGAAACATAAAAATACCTAAAAATAGATGAGTCTGACCTTTACTTTCTGGTCTTGGCATGCTGTTGGCCTGTGCCGTGGCACAGAATTCACATTTTTCAGGATGTCAGTTTTCTCCTTTATAAGATGTGGATGTTTGTATGCTGCTGCACATTTTTGTTACATGCTGTGCACTACAAATCTCTGCTTTATAAACTGTATAGTTTTACTGCTATTTTGCAAGCCCATATTCAATTATTACATCCTGTAGTTAAAAAACAAAGAAGTATGCTGTAAAGTATCCTAAGAATGGGGGGACAATGTCAAATATCGGCACATTAACAGTGCATTGCAGTCTCTATCCCTCTACCAAGTCTGAAATACTCTGAAGGTTGAAAATCATTTCACTTTTACAACAGATGGGAAAAATTCCTGATTCTTCTGTACTGAATGAGTTGTTGAAAGACCAAAAAGCTGTTAAAGAGATAAAAAAGATCAGAATAATTTACTAAGCATTCTGACACTGTGCATGTCCAACGAAAACCGTCTCCTTCTGGTGCGGAAGATAAATGGCAGTGAATCAAGATCTGATAGTGACTCAGTATTTGCTGTGCCTGAGACTGGAAATGACTCTTTCCGAGACTAAATTATCATGAAAAAGGCCTCTGCATAGCAGAACATTTTCTTTCTTTCCTCTTTGCCTTTTTATTTTTCCTTTACCATTTCTACTTTACTTTTTCTAATAGGGGCTTAAAAAAATGAGACCTAAATGATGAACAGAAAACAAAAAGCAGCTTTTTCTAGCATTAATGTGTAGAATGCATCACACTTTTAAACTGTTTGTTTGTTTTTTTCTGTAAACATGCACGATGTTCACATCTTATGAGTGTGGATGGTCTGTCTGAAATCCAACCTTTTGGTGGAAAGTAACTGAGCTAGAACAACACAAGGGCCTACCTAGGGCTTCTGGCACTCCTAGAAATCAGAAATTGTGTTTATTTTCAAGCTTTACAAGGTCTCAGGAAACATGGTAATAGGTGCTGCTTAGATATATGTTAAGAGACATTCCCTTTCCCCGAGAAATTACAATGTCCTTCAGGATATGAGAAGCTCTGAATTGGAGATTCTCTAATAGCAGATTTTCCTGTGGCTGCTGGTTTTCCAAAACCTTTCCTCTGCAAACAATATGAAATCCCTCTTATATAGGGAATGCTCTGACTCTGGAAGTAATCACATATTTTTACAGCCAGAAAAAAACCATTTGATTGTTGAATCTAATTTTCTGTGTAAAACAGGTGATAAAGTTTTACCTATTAACATCTGTTCCGAGCTAATTATCCATTCTGGCTAAACCATATCCCTTGGTAAGCCATTCTTTGTTTATATGAAAATATCAAAAATGGAGGCATTCATGCCACCTTTTTGATGTTTGCTGTTGTACCTTGGCTGTGCTAAGCATTGGTTCTATCTTTTTTCTTCACTTTTCTAACTTTGGCTTCATACTACCAGACCCCTCTAGTATTTTCCTCTGACAAATAAAAGGCTTACTTAATAACTGATATATTATTTAGGAAATACAAACTCAGTGAAAGTCTTTGCAATCGTCTTTGCAGACAAATAGCTGAAATAAGCCTCTGTTGTCTCAGTGTAGGACTTGATCTGCTTGAAATAACCCTGGGGAAAAAAAATGGGTACAGGAGAAATGATTGCATTTCACTGATCACATCCTCCAAGCTCAGGAATGGTTCATCCAAACATAGAGGAAGCCAAGCGAAGGCAGCAGGAGGCCTTGATGGATGAATAAGGAGGTACTAACAAAACTCAAGCACAAGAAGGAAGCATGCAAGAGATGGAAGCAGAGTCAGGTGAACCAGAAGTACAGAGACATTGTCCAAGAATATGGACAAGCTTAGGAAAGCAAAACCCACCTGGAATTGAATGTCACAGGTGATGTAAAGTGCATCAAGAAAAGCTTATATAAGCACATAAGCAGCAAAAGGAAAACCACGGAGAATGTTAGTTTGCCACTGAATGAGGCCAGGGACCTGATGAAAAAGGACACAGAGAAAGTTGAGGTTCTCAAGGCCTTCTTCATCTGTCTTTGCTAGTAAGATAGATCTTCATGAATCTCAGGTCCTCAAGACCACAGGGAAATTCCAGAGCAAAGGAGGCTCAACTTCGATGGAAGAGGATTAGGTTAGGGAACACTTAAATAAAGTGGACAAACAACGACTTGATGAGACACATACATGAGTGGATGTGGTCATTGCAAGGATATTCTCATTTATCTTTGAAAGGTCATGGTGATTGGGGAAGGTTCCTGAGGACTGTTAGAAAGTCAATGTCACTCCTATATTCAAAAAAGGCAAGAAGGAGGATCCTATGCACCTCCAAGGAATAGAAATATTCTTAATTTCTCAAAAACTCCACCTCAGGTAGTTGGAAGAAACAATTAACTGCCCATTCAGCTTTCTGTTCTCCAAGCTAAACACAGTTGTTCCCTCAGCATCACTTCACACATCTTCTCATGCTCCAGCTCTGTAACTGTGCTAGCAGCCTTTGTGGAACTTGCTACAGTTTTCAGTCTGTCCTCTACAAAAAAGCCTAAAATTAGGCAGATTATTCAGATGTAGCTCATGAGAGCCAAGTGGTGGGAAATAATACTTTCATTATGCCTGTGGGCTGCAGATTTTTGTGACAGCCTCTACATTTTAGATGGCTGCAGGTAGATGAGCTATACCTGCACAGACCTGGGTATGGGTCAAACTCTATTCGCTGCCATAGTTAACATCAACTTGGAATGGGTCCATCTGGCTGTTGGGTGAGATACAGGGGATGGCACATCAAGTCCTCAATGTCAACTGTCTGCAGGCACATTCTTCATCTGTGGCAGTTGTGCAGGTAATTTGTGCCAGCTTAGACTTCAATGACTGGAAGGTAACGTGATTCTCATTAGCTCACATATGTCATGAGCTAAGAATGTGCACAGAAACTCCCACTGTGGTTCAGCTGACTTGCAGCAACACTGTCTTTTGTGTCTGAGTCCTCAGCCCCAGTTTTCTATTTCTTAAGCCCTGGCAAAACAAAAGAGATGAAAGAGGATCTCTCTGATATGTCATGAACATATCAGCCACAAGCCCTGAAAGAACTTCAGACACAGATTTGGGTCTGAGCATCCGCGGTGGCCAGCTGCTTTGATGAACTGATCCAAGATCCTGACCTCAGTCACATACGAAATGTGGACCCAGTTCTGAACTGGACTCTGCCTGTAATGCGTAAATTCACAACTGTCTCAGCTATTAATATTTCAGAGTCTGAATGAAGCTTGGCCAGATTTTCTCTGATCTCTGCTTCATTGATATCTACTCAAAAAGAGCTTCTTACAAAAGCAGCTTCTCTGTTTAAGACACAGTCTTTTTGCATACATTACTTTATACAGCCATAAGAAAGCTTCCTATGGAAATTCATTCACTTCTCAACATGAAAATTTGGCTAACTTTTTTTAGCAAAGGAGGTGCAAAAAAAAACAAAACCAAAAAAAAAGAAAGTAGATTTAATGATTTTCCTCCTGACTGTCCTAAAAAGCAAATGCAATATGCAGAGGGAAAACCTGCTTGCATAGAGCATGCATATTTCTGGGCATCTACGTAGTTAGCAGAGGGACGATGTTCAATTAGTCTCTTTACCACAAGCTCCCCAGTTAGTCTCCCTCCGGAAAATAGGTGAGAAATTCTTATATTCCTCTCAATATGTTAATCAGACAACTGGTATCACAGTTTTCTAACTGTGTAATACCAGTCCCCCTTGGCAGATATATTTTATTTGGATAATGATGTGAAATTTAAGATCTACGTTTCAATTGTAGAGAGCCATAGGCAGTTGTCAATTTTAGTGACAGACATGAACCTGGAGCTAAATTCCTGTGCACAAGCAAAAATTCCAACAGGCGTAGCGCAATTCTGGTCCCTTAATAGAAATACATTTCCTCCCATTGAGGGGCAGTATTTTTAAATTGTGCATCGCTTCTCCTGGTGCTAGCAAATCACTAATGCTCTCAAATGCTTCCTTTCACTGGGGCAGTTTGATGACCTCAGCTATCAAGCAGTTTGCTGCAAAATCTGATGGTTGTCTGCTTTTTCTGCTTAAAGTGTCCATTGTTTTTGTACCCAAGCACTATCATGTGCTTTTCTTGCTTTTCTTTACCATTGCTAAATATGTCTCATCATGTTCCTCTGAATCCATGGTCTTCCTGGACGTATACTGTGATCTTTACCACACATTACACTCTGTCTCTCCTATTCACTTCAAAATGTCTTAACGCTAAGTTAGCTTCTGTGTCCAGTGCAGAGAAGGGTTTTCTTTAAGTACAGCTAAAATCCTGAAGAGTTGTTCAGGGTGGTTATTTAGACCCCTCTTTCAATTTTTTTTTTACTAGCAATAGACTAGCAGAAAACATCCTTTTCTTGTAAATATCAAATTGTAGGTATAGCATTTTAGGTTTCTTTCTACTGTTTTTATTCTTGTTATTATTATTATTATTATCATCATCATTATTGATATTATCATTATTATTATTTTGCATAATGTGTAGAGGGGAGACTTTCAGTTAGTGAAAGTGAAATTTTCTTTAAAACTCAGAAGTCCGAGGAAAAGATGAGCTGCATTCTATTAGTTTTATTTCTTTTTTCCCCAAAGTAGATCTAACACCACTGAAAGCTGTCTCTAGAGCTGTCAGTCAAAAAAGGAACAATATGAATAGCAGCAGCAGTAGCACAGAATTCCTCCGTACTGAATCTCAATAGGCAAGGCACAAGGTTAAGACTTAGAAGTAGAGCTCTTAAATCTGTGACTTTTTAACCTTTGTCGTCTAAAAAGAGGAAAAAAAAGGAAAAAAATACTTGTATCAAGTCAATCTAAAGCTAATTTTTCTTTTTTTTCTGAATAACTGATTATAAAATTGTGTTTCCTTTTAAACATTTTTTAATAAAAGTAAGATGTTTCTATTAAAAAAAAATAGATATCATCTGGACGTTGCTCCATTTCCTATAACATCCATTTAGGATGCTGGAGTCCTAGGTCCAAATGTCTTCTCTTGTGAACTCAAAATGAAGACATAACCAAACATCTTAGTTTTAACATGGTGCCCTAATGAATTCATCTTGGAGATGACTGAACAATGACTTGCGTGTAATCTACTTTTTTTCATAAAAAACACTTAGGTACTCCTGAGTGCTGGGACTGGAGCTCTTCTCAAGGCTCAAATGAGTTACTTCAAGTCTCCCTGAAGTCCCCACTGAGAAAAAACTCCCCAAAACAAGCATCTCTGCAAGAGGGTGAGTGCTAAATTCTGGCCAAATTTCTTAGCTCCCTCATAGACTCAAAGATCTATGATCTGGGGACAGATTTAGGTGTCTGCTCTCTGCCCAAAGACCACTTCTAGCAGGTAGCTTGGAAGAAGCCGCACTCCTTTAAAGGACAAGATAATTTAATAATGTGATCAGATTTAGATGGCAACCATTGGCACCTGATCTATCTGCATTTAGTTTGCTAGTATAGCTGTAACCAGTGACCACACAGGTCCTGGGTGGGTGTCACCTGTCACCAGAGCAGACATTTGCACCTGACCTAATCATCTGAATTGCCTTCAGGAACAGAGAGGGAAAAAGGTCCTTCTAGGATGCAGTTCATCTCATCCCGAGGCACATTTCTAAAGTAGATCAGATGAGTCAAGCCCTGAAAACGTCTGCTTCTCTCTGTGACTGTAGTGATTAAAGCAGACATAGCTGTCTACACTGTAGGCATCTGAACAGCAGCCCAGGTAAGTGCGGTTGTCTCTGTTTTCACTGTTGAAAGTCCCCAGGCACCAGCTATTGAGATGTGCCCAGAACAAACACAGTCTTTGTCACAATGAGTGAAAGAGTGCCCATGCCACAGGCAAGTGTCAGCCCTGAGCACATCTCCTTGGCTGGGTGCCATACTCAAGGCCTACTTCTGCACTGGGTCAGGGCTGAGCACCTGGAGGACTCACATTCATAATCCCTTTTGCCCCTGCAAAACTTCAAATCCTCCCTACCTTTCTGTACAGTGACTACCTCAGCAGTGCCTGCAGAGCCAAGAGCCTCACCTGGTGCAGGAGCACCTTTGTAGACCTGCGTATTTGCCAAAATATTAAACTGTACTGTACTGAAGGTACAGTGTTGATATTCTTTGAGGCCACATAGGTCTTTATAAACCTGGTTGTCATAATCTGAATTTCACAATAAAGGTTCCTCATTACGGGCATGATCTTGCCATGTTAACGTCTGGAGATGTTTTGACATAGCCATGAAAGCTGCAGCAGGACATGTCATGATAACTCATATTTCTGGCACAGAAGCAGTTGTCCTCTAAGCTGCTTCTCCACAAAGAGCCCAGCACTTCAGAAGAATACAATGTGTGCTAGGAGGGCTTCCATTTTCCCAGAGAATCAAGGAAACTGTGGGCTTTAATCACATTTATGATTCTTTTAAAGTAGATTAGTTGTTCCTGTTGTTAACAAGACCATGGTGCTTTTTGTCACGTCGGAAGTGTGATGTGCTTTAGCATACTGGGATTTAAAAACAGAAGCTGACAGGTTTTTGTTCACAATTGTTTTGATAGTTGATTTTTCCCCCTTTTTTTTTTTAATTCTTTCTTCTTCAGATTCCATCTCTATTGATCTTTAATGGCTTCCAGATGGGATCATGTTTGGTCATTTTATAGGCTGAGCTCTGAAAGACTAAGAAAATATGGTGCACGAAAGCAGCCCATGAGCTAATAAAAAATAAAAAGGCACTGCAAATATACTAATAAAGTTTGTAATGTCGTAATATATTAAGGAGATGACAACTGCACAGGAAATAGGCCTGGCCTGGCTGCATGGAATAACGAGGGAGTTTTAACAGCTTACGGTAGAGGTAGCAGCTGTCGAGTAAGAGGAAAGCATTGCTTACATTTTACTTTGGAGCTGAAACAATGCATTAACTGGCCTTCCTGCTAAGACCTCAACTGTCAGCTAATCCAGTAAATTCCTCTGTGGTAGAAAGCATCTTCTCACTCTTCTGCATTATACAAGGTCGGGGATGCCAGCAGCAGAAATAAGTTGTTGAACATTGCGATATTGTGCAGATTGTGGAATACAGTTGATCCCAGCCACAGACTCTCAGAGAGGAGACATTTTAAAATCTCCTCTAATGCCTAACATGCTGATAAGAATATCTTGGTCCTGCTTCCCATGTGCTGAGCACCTTTTG
>NW_010190096.1:0-23108 GCF_000695765.1 Mesitornis unicolor
ACCGAGCGATTCTGTGATTCTGTGATATGATATCCCATCCCTGAGACTGGAACTTGCTGATTTTAATTGTTAGCTTCTTGTGGTGGGACATGGAAGGTTCTTGTCTTTGTCACACGGAGCCACAGGAACTAGCCAGAAAGGAATACCAAGATCTGGGATGTAATTTCAGCATCTTCCATCTGAAAAGTTACCTGCTTCAGGTCTAAAGAGAGGCATCTCCATCTGTGCATGAACCTGAGCTTTCTAAATGCCTACCCTTGATTCCTTTGATATTTTTTTTCTTTTTATCTGTGTGAATTTTGCATTTTCTGCAGCACAATGACCATATTGTTGATTTTATGTGAATGTCAACATGATACACAGCAACTCCCTCAGCAGTGCCTCAAAAAGGATATGTGGCTGCATTTTGAAAGGGGCCTGGCTGTGCTGGTCTGTGTGGGCTGGTCTCTTGCAGGAGGATGTAGAATGTCACACAGTGTAGCTTGTATGAGGTAGGTAGCTCTCTGCTCAGTCTGGCACAAGTCTGAGCATATGCAAGGGTAGATCTCAGATGAGATGTTTCCGGGGTGACATTTAGAGGTTTGGTGCTCCAGGGGTAAGTGGCTGCCAGTGGATCAGGCTGGCCATGGCGATTTTGGACTTAGGCACACAACCTCCTTGTTTGAATCTTGCACTCAGTCTTCTGTAGTCTTCAGTCCTTTCATCACATCACAAAGTGAAACTATTTTTGTTATCCTGCTTTCCCTTTTTCATGATGCTGACTCACAGAGATTTCTGTGGGGTGAGCCTACCCCCAATTATGTCCTTTTTCTGAGTCACTTTACTGATGATGGTAGAGTGACGTTTTAAAAATGGACAGTTCCAGTTCTGGGCCCCTCAGTTCAAGAAGGACAGGGAACTGCTGGAGAGAGTCCAGCGTAGGGCTACAAAGATGATCAAGGGAGTGAAGCATCTCCCTTATGAGGAGCGGCTGAGGGAGCTGGGTCTCTTTAGTTTGCAGAAGAGGAGACTGAGGGGAGACCTCATTCATGTTTATAAATATTTAAAGGGTGAGTGTTACGAGGATGGACCCAGGCTCTTCTCGGTGACAAACAATGATAGGACAAGGGGTAATGGGCACAAACTGGAACACAGGAGGTTCCACTTAAATTTGAGAAGAAACTTCTTCTCAGTGAGGGTGACAGAGCACTGGACCAGGCTGCCCAGAGAGGTTGTGGAGTCTCCTTCTCTGCAGACATTCAAAACCCGCCTGGACGCCTTCCTGTGTAACCTCATCTGGGTGTTCCTGCTCCGGCAGGGGGATTGGACTGGATGATCTTTTGAGGTCCCTTCCAATCCCTAACGTTCTGTGATTCTGTGATTCTGTGTGACAGTTTTCTGGAAAATGACATCTTTAAGCTCAGTCACATGCGTAGGCTCAAATGTTAAGGCAGTCAGCATTGCTATGATGATCCATCCACATGTGACTACATGGACCCTAAGGCCTCATGTCAAATCTGAGCAAGTATGTAATTTAAAAACTGTATTCCATTCTAATTTTCCCCACCATTATATGTGTAGAGTTGTTCCTGTGAAATATCAGTGAAAATATTCTTTCAAAAATCTGCTCCAAGGATGTTATCAGTAGAAATCATAACATGACAGTGTTTTCGCCCTCCCCCAGTCTTTCCATCAGTTGAAATTGTTTAGAACACTGAAAAAATCTGTAGTTAACCAATGAGTCTACTTTTCTTTAAAATAAAATCACACTGCCTCATAATGTTCTAACAAAACAATTCTTCAGTGTAGAATCCTTCGTAATGCAGCTAGCTTTTTCAGGTAAATTTAATGTCCACTCTAAGATCAGATTGGTGTGTGTTTAAGTATATAATCACAGCATCCAGAAATACCAAGTAGCATAAAAAGATTTGAAGAGATTGTAAATTTTAATATGCAGTTGCTGTTAATGGCACGTGTATTTGTTTTGCAGCACATCTAGGTACTTTTCCATCTGGAAACGGTGGATGTGACTCACAAATGTCACTGTCTTATTCTTATCCAATGTATATTATGTTAGGTATTGCTGAAAACTCACCTTTTCCTGGTGACATAACAACTATAAGATACGAAACTATAGAATCAGGTGCTATTTGCATAGCTTAGTAAAAAATCATGTAATTATATAATTAATATGTATTATGTCATTAGCTCTTTGACAGACATTTAATTGGGTTTATGTTTTAAAAATGTAAATAGCTAGTTATTGAATACTCTAGCAAAGACAGTTTTGACAGGGTTTAAGTTTCAATAGCACCGTATCAGCAGCATTTCAAAACCAGCAATTCATATGAAGAACTAAAGGTTGCTTAAGTCTGAAAATTAGTGTTCAGTTTCTTCTGATAAACTCTTAGAATTGTAAGTATTTAATTATTTGTAAATTTTAGGCTGTCATCATTCATATGACAGAAATACTGATTTAAATGTGTACTAAAATTTCCATCTAAAATTTCTTGGCCCAGAAAATTCTTGTATTTGCATATGTTGGGGAAACCATTTCTGGGGCAGCCATTGTGCAAATATTGCAAGTTCAGATATTGCTGAAAGCATGAAAGTATCATGGTGATTAATGCTGCCTGGAAGAACATCCATGAGACCACAATTTTGCTTCAGTCTCTTTAGATGGGTGTTTTTTTCCCCTGAGCAGTATAGTAGAAATTTGGGGAGACAGGACAGAAACTGCAGTACTTCTGCAAACGGAAAGGATGTGGTGCTCATCTTGGTGCCAGTAATGGTTCTTGCAATGTGTACTTCAAATGGTATCTTTTTGCTTCAGCTTTGTAGTGCTTCACAGATGGATTGTTTGCAGATCTTTAGCATTCACATTTTCAGCAGAAATTATTTTTCCAGGTAATCCATTTTTTTCTTAGTTGTAAGGTCAAGATCAGTCACTAATACCAAACAGGTCATTTGTCTGACTGTTGCATTACTGAGGGGACAGAGAAAACGTTTCTAAAAGCAAAACAAGAAGCTTGCCTCCCCTGGTTATAATCACATATTTTGCATGTTATCTTTCAATGTGTATACAGGCAAAATACTTACTGAAATAAACAGACTGTGTTTTATCAGTGGTGGAATTCCCAAATGAGAATTGGACACTGATTCTGGATACTAAAGTAATTAATTGCAAAAGGACAGGTTGTACCGTATCTGTACTGCGAGCAGGTAGGAGAGTTTTCATAAACAGATGTACAGATCCAACAAACGGTTGCACTCAGCCAGTTTACTCCCTGTTGTTGTCTCTGGCTATCTACCATTGCTCCAGTGCATGTTCAGTAGTAATTTTTCTGAAAAAATGGGTATGCCTATTTTTTATCTCATAGGTTAAAAGTATTTGGATTGGTCTGTACGTGTCTGGAGGTCTCAGATTCTCTCAGATTACGTGCTGAGAATTTTGAAGTATACAGATTTGCAAAAGGGTTGGCACTAAGGTCTTTTGCTTATGCCCACCGTAACAGCTGAGAGTGAAAATAGCTGAGCTGCTCCTTGGCTGTCCTTGCTAGGAGTGGTCAGCTGCAGACCCGGGATTTTCATGGCAGGATTTCAGAACTGCTGTGGGTATTACTGCATCCCGGCTTGAGAAGCAGCTTCACTAGGGAGATGACTGGAGATGGGGGTGTTATGGTGGAGGTCCAGGCATGAATCAAGGATGAAATCTGGCTCTGTTGGAGGAAATTACAAAATAATCCTTGATTCAAAGAAGTCAAAATTTTGCTTAAGCTTTTTATGTTTCATACATCTCATCTGCCTAAGGGTTGTGGGAAAAAATTGTCTCATGAGGAGTCAAGTTTGCTGTCTTTCTTATTGGTCATAAACACCATATCCAGTGTATAAATCACTGTACCTCAGAATATGCATGCTGACACTTTTGACAAAATTTAGATTGTGTGGACTGATTACTGAAAGTGATGGAAGACTTCAAGCTAAATTAGAGTATAAATGTCACTAGCGCAACACTGACTATGATGCAGAAGGTGAAGATTTAAACTTAAAGAAAAAGTAATTTGAAATGTTAGTGCGCATGTGGAGATGTTTTGATTTCAACAACCTGCAAGAAGATTAATTTTGATAGTAGATGGCCTGCTGACCAAAAAAAGAGAAATCCAAGAGTATTTAATGATTCTCTCTTAAAAATCGTTTTTAGTTATTATTTCTTTTTAGGTTTGTTCTAGCTTGTGGCAGTAATGTAAAAATTATTTTAATGAAATTGTGTTTATATACAGTTAGGGTTAATATAGGAAAAACTCATTGTGATTGAAATCTAATCTCTGTATATTATTTAATAAAAATATGAGTGTCTCCAGATATGGAAGTAGCCTTTTATTCTCAGAGACTGGACATTCTGTATAGAAATAATGTAATAGCGGACCTGTCTGCCCCTGACATTATTTACCTGAACATTAATAGGGCCTAGCAGCTTACAGGACTGAAAGAACATAAATCTTATTAACCTGCTGGCCTTGATTCAGCCTTGCCCCCACGTAGAAGCAAGTCAGCTACTAATTCTGCTAGGCCAGACAGGAACATCGACCAAGGTCTCCTCTCCCTTTGGCTGCCAGGACACTACAGCCTATTGTATTGCAAATAATTTGTTACCCCGTCAGTACAGATCCTCTGCTCCTTCCCTTGGGTGCCCCATTCATCCTGGTGTTCACTGACCTGCCTCATGCTGCTTGAGGCAATGCTTGTTGGACTTAGGAGAGTAGAATATAAGCTGTGGGAGTAAAGAGTTGGAGATAGATTTGGGTTAGCCTATGCCTGAAGTGTCGGATGTGGCTGTATCGCTGTAGGTCTCTACAAAAAGGTCTCTTAAAAAGAACCATTTTGGCTTTACAAGCACAGAACTGTTTCATTTTGTTGCCTACCAGGTGCTCTAGCTTGTTCCATTTGCCATTTGTAAGGCTCATCTTTCTGTAGTGCCTCTCTTCTGGGTTTGTCTCCTTTTTCCCTTGTCTCTCAATATTCCTTGAGATCTCACTTTTCTGCTGAGCTGTGCTTGCACTCTGGCCTTGTCAGTCACCTGGTTTGGTCCTTTCGCGTGGGCCTCTTGTCCCCTCCCAGGTGTTCCCGTGTCTGTGGGAAGATGATTCACCTTGAAGATTTATGAATAACTCTGCAGGACATTTTCACAAAATCTCTTTGAAAGTTCACATGAAGAGTAATGACGTAGTGAAAGCAAACAAGATATCATGGAGTGTTGGCTGAATGCCACAATCTTGTCATAAGCATGATCATAAGCTCTGGGTTTCGAACTTTGACTTTGCTCTAAGCTTATCTGGCAAGAAGCCTCTACAGTATTTGTGGGGACTAATATTTCCAAATATTTCACCTTGTGAAATTCTCTTATTTCGTAAGTGAAATGGGCATAGACCTGCTTGCTGTGATTGGTGAAAGCTGCAGAACTGCAGGATCAGAAGACAGAAACATTCTGGTTTTAACATACAGCTGCGCTAGTACTGAGTTTGCTTTTTTTGTTGCTAATTTAGAAATATAGGTCAAATTCTTCCCTCCAATAACTGCAGCTTCACTTTCCATCAGTGGAAGATGTGTGTGTGTCTGAGAGGGTCCTTTTACATTCTGTATCTGCTGACTTTTTTTTCCTACTGTCTGGCAAGGTCTGAGACCCAATCTCCTGATAGCACCATGCACACACCACCAGTGGACTCCTCTAGAGGAACATCAGGAAATAGGAATGAACATCAGTCAGCTGAAAAGATTTTTTAGCCCAGCCACAACCTGGAAGAATCTTTTGTTAAAAGAAGTGATTTGTTGGCGGGGTAGTGATTGATGGAGTCTCTTTAAAAGGTTCTTAGCCTTAATGACTTCAGTGAGATGCTCTTATCCTCCATGTTCAGTATGTCCTTAATGTTTTATTGTTCTATTTTTTTTTTCTAACCAGTTTCTGTGGTACTTTAACCCAGAACATAAGTTGCATGTATGGTCTAAAAAATTTGTGAAGGCTTTCTTGTCAGTTCCTCCAAATTAGAGCATGAAAAAAGGTGAAAAATGTCCCTCGAGCAAAGCATAACCACAAACAGCAATGTAAATTGTTGGTAAGGAAGCACTGCTTTTGTCTTTTCTGCTTTCCCTAGCTCTGCCTCCCTGCTGCACTACAATAATGAATCATGAGTCATGTACTCTCTACTCCTACACAATTCACTGTAATCACTTTTGCTCCTATAAGGAAAAAGGCATTTTTTTAAACTCTGCATAGACTGCTGTGTTTTTCTGTATGTACCTCACTGTTCATTTTTGAGAGCATGGAAAATTGCATTTGGTTCACCTCTAGCTGGCAACACATAAAAGAGGCTTCAAAGCAGTGAGTGTTTTCGAGAGGAGGGAGAAACCCCTCCTGTCCTGCTGAGGTCTGTAGACATTTGAGGCTTGGCTTGAACCACTGGCAAAATATTCTCTCTCAAGGCATCTTGACTTTGTAGTGTGTTTTCTTAGTAGGTCACAGAAGCCTGCCTCTGCTCTTTCTGGAGGTATTTCTAGACCCATCTGTTTCCTTATATGACCCCATCCTCCGTGCCTATGAGCAGGGATCTGAAACCTTGGTCTCAGCAGGTGCCTGAGGCAGGTTGGGATCATTCCAGGTGGAAGGCAGCACAGGCAGATGTCTCGTGTGCTCATGGATGATCAGATCCAGGACGGGCCTTTTTTTATGCAGTAGGCACCAACTTGGCTGATTCACTAAGGAGCTCTTAAAGCACCCACTTGAGTCCCACATCCATGGTGGAACATCAAGGGCTGTGGAGCCTCTACTGATGGGGAAGTGGGAGGTGAACGTGCTTCATACGTGTGTTCTTCCTACCAAATGGGTGTGTGTTTTCTTTGTTAAAATTGTGTTTCAAAGGAGAATGGGAGACACTGGGGCAAAAATATCTGTACTCTTAGCATTCCATTAAAAATATCTTAATTCCTCTAAATTAAGGGAAACATTTACAATTCCTTTTTCTCCATCTCCATTTTTTCCCTTGCAACGTCACATTCATTCAGATAATTGCAATGGGATTTCCAGAAGTTCCTAAGTTCAGTTGTCAAGCGCCATAGGTTATAATGGGATATATGTTTTCAAAGCTTTAGAAATCCCACTACATTTATTTTTTTTCCATTTACTTAATAATGTGTGTATTATTTACATGTTTATATATATTTAATTTAGCTAGGACTAGCTTCTGTTTTAAAGACCCAGAATGCCAGGTTCTGAAAACCATTTTTAGATGTTACATCTGTCATTTTCAAGGGCTATACAGACAATGCTTGCTTTTCTGAGCTTGCCTGTTTTGATGGTTAGTTTGCTATTGGGTTCTTAAAACAAAATCTGGGTGTAAGGAAGAATTTCTTCTTTGGAATACAGTAACTGCAGACAACCCTTCCAGTTGGATTTTATTCTGAGAAATGTCTCTGCAAGATATGTTGATGGTAATAATGTGTATTTCATATCTGTCTTTTCTAGGGCAAAGAATTCATACCTTCACAAAGTGGAGATATTTATAGCACAATACACTTTTTTGTCAAAAGTTTAGGGGAAATTTTGATTTTTACATATGTGGATATGTACTTTCCTCTGAAAATTAAATATAACTAACAGGATCTCTTTCGAAAATTTTACAGTATAATTTGGATTTATTAACATAATCCTGTAAAAAATAAAAAGAACACTTTATAAAAAGGGTCATTATTTCTTTAATCCTTAAAATATTTTTATTTAAGGAGTGTTTTAATGCTTAGAAGGTAAACCACAAGGGGCCAAAGCCTCTTACACTCTAAATGCATTGATTTGAACTGACTTCATATTCTAGGGTTTGTTCCCCAGCTATATGCAATTTGATTAAGAACAGACTTTTTGAAAACCCAATCTAACAGCATCGTGTAAAAGTGACATTGCAGAGCAGATCAATTCAGCGCATTGCATTTCTTTAATAAGCTTTCCGATTGTAAATAATCTTTGTATATTAATGTATTTTCTCAGAGGTTCAGTTTTTAAAAATGAATCGCTTCTAAATCCTAATACTGAAAATATTTATGCATGTGCTTATGTTTAGCCTTCCTAGTGGCACATAAATCTGCAATAAATCAACATTGTAGTTAAGAATGTGCTTTTGCAGGAACAAAACCTTAGTCTTCCCATGATAAAACTCTATTGATATCACTGTAAGGTTAGTTGAAAAAGCTTAGGAAGACCAGATAGATCCTATGGCTTATTGAAAGCTAAATGAATTCTGATTTTTAAAATTGTAACATGACTTAAACATAACATAACATAATCAAGATCTTACACTAAATAGAGGTGCTGAAGTTATAAAGATATCTGTTATTAAGAAAAAGTAATCTTTCTCCAATTTTGCATTTTTGGGGAGGAAACGTGCTTCCATTGGTGTCACCTGGAATTCTAGCCTTGCTGTCGGTGATGTTCAGAAGCTGTCTGCAGCCTGTAGTCGTGTTATGTGCAGCCAGAAATCTTCTAATAACTGCTTCTGTGCACAACATTAAAATGACAGAGTCTAGCTGATTCTTGGGACTTGCTTATGGTAATGGGAATAAAACAAAATCCTCTTTAGATCCTCTTGAAATACAGAATGTTTGGAAAAACGTTGTTTTGGAGAACTCCTTATTTTAGAATTGTGGCTTAAAGGTTACTTTGGTGTTTATGTTAGAAGTTTTCTATTAAGCAGAGTTATTTTTTATTCTCATCTTCAAATTATTTTCATGCTCAAATAATGTAAGTCTTTGGAGGGGGGGAAGTCTGTTGAGGAACTTCATTGGAACAGGTGTGGGTGCTCCTCTCCAGAGTAAGGCAGCAATACATTGTCTGTCAGAGGAAGCGCGGGGTTTCTGCCCTGCTCTGTCCTGAAGACTGAGAGGAGACTCCTGGTTGCCATTCTGGGCTTGGGAAATTCACAAAGCTCACTGGAAACTCAACTCTTCTTTGGTAATGTCTCAGTCAACATGTACAGGAAAAAAAGTACCTTACTTTCTGGGCACTTGATTATAATCTTTACCAGCAAAGGGTTCTTGGAGTAAGGTTATTTTACTCATTGGATTTCTTTTGTCTTATCTCTTTTTTTTTACCCCTGCTTCTATCATTCACTGTTATTTTGCCAGTAATTTAGAACTGGTTTTTTTTTTCTTTTGTTCCCAGCTGATAGTTTTTTGCTCCACAATTGTGCTCTTTTAATAAACCAGAACTTAACTCTTTATTCAGATTTTTTTACTTTCCTTTTTGCTCTGTCATTTTTGCAGAGAAAACAATTTTTTCCCCTGCCGATTTCTTTTTTCCCCTCTTATTTGCCTGAACCTGTTGCTAGGACCTAGATTCCTCTCTACATTTATTGAAATTATGCCTTGGTAATACTCTGTTGGCCTCAGTAAGTTCACACAGAAGGAATAAATCCATTTTGCTTTTTCTTGGTTATCCATTTCAGTTTCCTGCTTTATTTCAGTGTGAACTGGTCCTGTCTGCTTGTGGAGAATTGTTGTGGTATTCACACACGTGAAGGTTGTGGCATTTTAGGGCCCGTTTCCCAGTTTATTGAGTAAAGAACAGTCTGGACTCAAGTCCTGGATTCAGCTCTGGAAATTAATTGAAGTGTGAACCTGAATCTGCATCTCCTGATGCAGGTACAACCTGAGCATTGAAGTGGCACAAAACTAGGATAAGCATGCCCACTTCTATCACAAAGCAGTAGGACTATTAAATTGCTAAATTAAAAAAGCAATCTCTTTGCACCTCTGGAAATGATTGAAGTCTTAGGAAGGATAACACCATTCCTTTCAAGACATTGTTTTGGTTTTTTTTTCTTCTACCCAAGGAAGAGGACAAATAAGTGTTGAGTACTACATTACCACTGTACTGCAGTATCTTTTTAATGAATTCCTTTTATGGAATGCGTTTTTCCATGTTTCGTGCACCACTGAGTGCAGTACATTTGAAATGCACCAAAGGCAGCAATTCTCTTTAAATTGTTTCTTGGGTTAAATGTAATAAGCAAGAAGAAAGAGGTATCTTAAAAATAAATTAAAAAAAATAAAATTCAACTTGTGGCCTTTGCTTCAGAAAAATCTCTTGACTCTGCAAGGATAATCTCCCAAAAATTGTTGCCTCTGCTTTCTAGTCTCCTTTACGTGAATGAAGGTTGAGGAAGTAACTAGGAGGATGTCCTGCCTTTTCTCTTTTCTCCAGCCTCTTTAGCCCTGCCTCTGCAGAGAATTCCTGTCAGCCTTGAATTTCTTCGATGCATTGTGACAAATGCTGCCTTGCTGTGTTTTCTGCCCCCGCTGGAGTCTCCATGGGATTAGAGATCACGTGCCACCTTAGCTTAATGTTCTTGACCTTTTTCAGATGATTGACGCTGCTGAATGATTACAGCAAAGCAGCAATTATCCACTAGCTGTGTTATGCTCATTTCAAGGAGAAAATAAATGTTATTTGAGATGAGTAACCTGGGCTGTGTCTTTGTGCTCAGTCAATGTAGGTGACCTGTCTGCAGTGAGTCGTGTTTCCCTTCCCATTTGTTCGGTTTTGCGGTACTTTATGCACATTTCCCCTGTACTCTCCCCCTTCTAAATGCCTTACTGTTCTCTGATCCTGTAAGCCCACATAGCTAAGAGCTAAATCTTTTGGACTTGATCAGCAACAGAAAAATTCCTTGGGCTCAAAGGCTCAAAGGTGGTGGCTGGCATGGCTCTGTGTACCTTCTCATGTATTTAAAAAAATAAAATAGAAGAAGTGAAATCACCCTAAGCTACCAGCAACGTATTTATGATGTAAGCACATAAAGTGGTGGAGGGATTTTGCAGTCTAGCTTCCACAGTGTTTTTTGTCTTTTTTGGTCTCTCTCTCTTACCCCCCCGCCCGTTCAGTGAATTTCCCACAAGAATTCTGTCAGGGTTTGGCTCATAAATAGCAATGAGTTTTGTAAAGTTCCTGTACACAGAAAGGAAACAGCAACTTTACCAAATGTTCAATGCAAAGAGATCCATGTGTCTCTTCATGTTACTGTTTTGGAAGACATTTTACTGAACATCTGTCTGGCTTTAATGAAAGTTCACACATAGAGATGCAAATTTGAAGAAAAAAATATAGATCTGGCACTGCATCATAAGGACTTCAGTACTGGGATTTTGTCCTGTATCAAGTGTTTGTGTATCTGTGACGCTACATCGTCTTCGTTGTAAACAATAGTGTTAAAACTATAAACATTAGAATAATCAATGTTATACAGTTACACAGTTATAATAATTATTATACATTTAATGCCATTATGGTTATTAATATTGTCATTATATTGCCACAGCCCCTTTTTAAAGGGTAACTTTTTTTACCTACAGGCCATCGAACATTGTTCATTGGAGTTCACGTGCCACTGGGTGGAAGAAAAAGTCACCGACGCCATAGGCACCGTGGACATAAACACAGAAAGAGAGACAGAGAGCGAGATTCAGGGTTAGAAGATGGGAGAGAGTCTCCTCCTTTTGGTAAGATAAATTTTATTTTTGCATAGAATAATAAACATCAGTATGATTATGCATGCTGTGTTCTGTTATGACTTGGACGTGATTAGCAGAGGGTTTTGGAGAACCCACCAGAGCCCCTCCAGTCTCTGCTGGAGAGCCAAGATTTGGTCCAGCGTAGGGCTACAAAGATGATCAAGGGAGTGGAGCATCTCCCTTATGAGGAACGGCTCAGGGAGCTGGGTCTCTTTAGTTTGCAGAAGAGGAGACTGAGGGGAGACCTCATTCATGTTTATAAATATATAAAGGGTGAGTGTCACAAGGATGGAGCCAGGCTCTTCTCGGTGACAAACAATGATAAGACAAGGGGTAACGGACACAAACTGGAACACAGGAGGTTCCGCTTAAATTTGAGAAGAAACCTCTTCTCAGTGAGGGTGACAGAGCACTGGACCAGGCTGCCCAGAGAGGTTATGGAGTCTCCTTCTCTGCAGACATTCAAACCCCGCCTGGACGCCTTCCTGTGTGACCTCATCTGGGTGTTCCTGCTCCGGCAGGGGGATTGGACTGGATGAGCTTTTGAGGTCCCTTCCAATCCGTAACGTTCTGTGATTCTGTGTGAAGGGCAGCAGCCAGTGGCAGTCAATAGCTGAGAAATCTCAATATTTCTGCTGTTGTAGGGGACTGTCCATGAGTGTTCTCATAAAGGTAGACTGCTGCCACCACTGAGTGCTTTATGGCACCAGCTGCCCTCAGTGAAGGCTCTGGAGTTATCTGCCTCTAAAATGTAACATAGAGGAGTTGTGGTTCTTTATAATTAGGTTTGTAATAATGTTGATGTTGCTGAAGCTGCAGTATTGTATCAGATATGAGTTGTGATACAGATTGTGTTTGCCTTTTTTCCTAAAAAATGACACTGTTATGTGCTGCTGTGAGATGTGTCTGCTGTCTGAGGACTGGAGGGCAAGCATGAAAAAACACTTTTCAATAAACGAACCTGATATAAAACTCCTAAAATTCTCAAAATTTATATTAAAAAACATTACCAAAACCAGAAAAATGTAGTAATGAATAAATTAGTGAAGCTTTGTCTCAAAACACATGAGAATATTCTCTGCTGTTCCAAAATAAAAAGTATGTGTGCTGAAATGTCCAAGAATATGGCAAGTGTTGAAGATATAATGGAAGCACGTATAGAAAACAGTTTGTCAGTGTGTAATAAAAGAATGTTTTTAAATCATTAGGGAATGTGTCAATGTAATTTCGTTTTACAGAATAGTAATTGTAAGACTTTCTTTTAATCTGAAATTTGTATTCTGTGTTTGGAAAGCTTTGGAGCAAGTAGATAATAAGTGCTGATCGTTAAAGACCTTGAAGTACTCAGATCTTTCACAATGAATTATACTGGGAATGAAACAAAGTCAAGACTTTTTCAAGCTTGGTAGGTGTGAGTAGTGTTTGAATACTGAACAGTAAAGAAAAGATTGGCTGTAGTGGTTCTATCTGGAATGTATTTCAAATGTACAGAGACCCAATACTATATTGAAACTGGTTTCCTGGAATACAACGGAGTTCATAAATTATTAAAATAGTTTTCAAAAAGAGTATGCATATATACATATAATGTCAGATTAAAAAGAAACAACTGAAAGTTACATTAGCCAAGAAGTGAGATATCTTAAACTATGAAGCAATGTCTTCTGTTGAGTCATCTGGTTTTATTCACATGCCAGTATGTGACACATTTTGGCTGAGAACTTCACTCTGTTCTTTCAACTTCTGGAGACCTAGGCTTGTGTCCTTCCTAATGTCAAAAGTAAAACAAGTTAAGTGAAAAGCAGCCTATGTTCAAGAGAGCTCCAAGAGTGGAATAGCAGTAATATGAAAAAGGTAGCTTGGAATTGCATTTGTAAGTTGGTGTTCACAGCCCTCGTCTGCAGGTGTACTCGTTGTACTTGTTTGGAGTAAGTGCAGGATTGCACTTTTGTAAGTCACATTTTCACTTGTAAAGGGATTATAACTACCAATAGTGTGTAAGTCATGTCATGTAAATTATTACTTTTGTAAAGCCCAGGACACGCAAGATACAGGCCAGAAACATGCAAGACTTTTCTAGAGCCATTATGTTGAAGATACTCTTCAAAATGCTTGGATGATAATGATTTGAAGGAGCCAAAGATAGAACTACCAAGGATTCAGAAAAAACTGGAAATATCTAATTTTTCCACCCTGAAATAATGTCTAAGCGTTAAAATTTGAGGATTCTTCCCCTTGGCTGTCTGGCTCCTGGAATTTTGGCCAGAGAACCAGACTTTGACATCTGTCCATCCAGGCAGAAATGTGGGAGCCATAGACAAAAGTCATAGGGATTTGCCTTATGAAGGCAAGTCTGAAAATTATACAGTGATGGAGGAGTCAAGCACAATCAGAGCAGGCAGACAAAATTATGCAGGGATTAATCATCTGTGTCCACATCCTCGCTTTTACTGTGGATTTTCCTTACAGGCGTTTTGGACAGGTTGTTGTGCTGCCTGGGGAGAAGCATTGCCTCTAAAGAGAGAATATAAGCATAATTTTCCTGTGCTTTATTTATACAGAGGGAACAACAGATACTTCCTGAATTAAATCTGAATCTACTAAACCTCAGTAACACTTCTTAGCTCTCATTCCCCGAGACCACAAGGTTCTAACACTACCCAGAGGCTGAAGGAAAAGAGCAAGGAAGAAAAATGTACTTCCTATTCTTGATGTATAACTCAGTATGAGGGTCTGTGCTACTGAAGAGAGGAGATCCAAAATAGTGCCTTAATTTATGAATCATTCTGATTTAATTGAACACACATAGCTCCCTCTCACCACATACCCCTTTTAACGCATTTCTGCTGAATAGTAGGAGGCTGTATTCTTGGGAACTGAGGGGAGGAGGGGAGAGAAGAAACGTTTCAAGAAGCAGGTGCAAGAAGAAAGGTAGAGAAAATAAGCACTATGAGACCAGCTGATAGAAAACAGTGCTTTGAAGTAAGTTGGAAAAATACGTTAGGATTTTTTATGATATAAGAGAATAAATTAGCAGTGTTTTGAAGCAGTGAAGTATGAAAGGAGGTACAATAAAAGCCAAAGATGCAACAACTGAGTAATAGAGATGCTGGAACAAGTAAAGGCCTGAAATATTCAGACATGAAGTGCTCCAGACTACTCAGTTAACCAGGCATGGGATGAAGCATTATTTTTTGTCATAATTTATAACTCTGTTACTTCGTCTGTGAAGTTCCATTAGGTGCAGATCTTGCTCAGCTATCCCTGCATTCAAGGAGCTATGGCACAGGTAGTGCTGTGGGGCTGTGCAGGCCCCACTCAGAGTGGACTGGTGCCTGGTTTCTATCCAGTGGAAAACAATTTCTTAAACAGTTTCCTTTGTATCAATATGGCTAGAAAACACCTGTATTCCATGTAATACCCATACTTCCTGGTAATCTGTTTGAATTCTGGCTGGGGAAGCTGTACCAGATACTTTCTAAGGGAAGGTTTCTGCAGATAATAGATTTTTTAGAACATTCTGATGGCAGCTCATAAGCATTTTCTTTTATCTTCTACTGTCCTTTTTCAGAAATAACCTGAGTGTTCATGGTGTGCAGATTCAGAGCCTGTAGACAAATAATAGGTAGAATTTGTAGTTAGTAGAATAAAAAGGAGTAGAGTCCTGTCATTTGGGGCTACAAATCAGTTACTCAAGTTTTATTTTTGTTTTCCCCACACCTGGTTCTTGCTATCTGTCTGTTGCCTCTTGATGAGATGAGGTTGTACAAGATGTTTCCATTTTGCCATAGTGATGTGCCTTTGAATTGCGTAATTTGCAGATTACATGATGTTGTGGTTTAGGGCTGGGCTGGCCACTAAATCCTGGCCAGGCGCTCTCTGTTACCCCCTCTGCCCTCCAGAAAGGAAGAGAAAAAAGAATAAGGGAGAGAGACTTTACAGGTTGGAAAATAATACTAACAGATTTAATAAAACAATAATACTAATACTACAGGATAATAATGTAAATAGGAAAATAATGAAATACATACAAATACATATAAATATATATACAAAACCAATATAAAATCCTCCCCCCAATGACGAATACGTCACCAGAGGCTCTGCGGAGCAGGGCACTGGTAAAGTTCCAGTCCAGACTCTGCAGCAGTGGGAGCTGATGCAGGAACTCACGAATCAGGATCAGCGGCAGAAGAACCAGCAGGGTCTGCTCGGACTTCAGCCATGGCAGGATCGAGACGGATGGAAGTGTCCAAGATGGAAGAAAGGCTCCAAGATGGAAGAAGGGTCCAGACCCTCATGATCCCTCAGCTTTATACTGAATATGACGTATGTGGGATGGAATACCTAGTTGGTCAGTTTTGGGTCTGCTTCCTCCCCTGTAGGCACAGATGTGGCATCCATGGTGAGGCAATTGGCCTTGAGCTTGTCGTTGTAGCAGCACTTACTGAAAACCATGCTGCTAGTTTTCAGCAAGTTCGGCCACTTAAAAAAGAGACTGAGCTGAAAAGTAAAATCACTAAATAGAAAATTAGTTTTATTTAGCTCAGACCAGAACATATGGCTTGCTCGTAGAGACGCTTTTTGGGTAGTAAAAATGGTAAACTAAGTGATGTCAGGGTTTAGATTTCTGCCATTTTGCCTCATATATTTTTGGGAGAAAAGGAGAAATCCAGTGAAATTATCCACTCTCATTAAAAATGCAGTAATGCAGTTTGTTTTATGGAAGATTTAGTGTTCCCACCTGAAATGGTGCTGTTGTAATTAAGGCCCCAGTTACATGCCCCCTTTAAGCTCCCCTCCTCCACAGCTTTTCTTGTGGGGCCAGAATTGTGGCTGTTCTGTGAATTAAATTAGGGGATTGATGCAAATTAAAACTAGTTTGGCAAAAAAGCTGTTTCTAGCAGCTCCCTGGTGCTGTTTGCTGGGAGGGCGATGGGTGCCAGCCGCTGTGGGCTGCAGGGCCACCAGCCAGCCAGGACTGCTCCAGCAGCTCTGTGGGTCAAGGTGGCTCTGAAAGTCTGGTGCAGGTTTCCCTTTAGTTGGCAAGGTTGCACTTGCTTGGTATGCACATAGATTTTAGTGGCAGTTTTCAGTGGTTCTTTTGATGTCTGTTTTTTGCCTATAACCAGTGAAACAGCTCTCTTGTAGTTGCACTTATGAGTTAAAGATATTTCTGTTTCTGTTCTAAAGAACAGGTGAAATATGAAGACTTTAGCTCTCAGCAGGGTGTCTTTAAGGACGGGTTTCGTGAGGTTGAAGTGAACACAGCTGTGAGGACTGGGGTTTGATTTCAGCCTCCTGTGGTGTCTTCTACAACTAGACACAGCTGAGGCTTGTGCAGAGTTTGGTTTGTTCTTTTAAGAAATCTGGCTTTCATCATCTCTAGTTTTAAAGAGGCTTAAATTTGTAATTCATTATATTGGATGTGGCAAGGGAAGCTGGAGTGGCCTTCCAAGTGGCCCTGGAGGTGAGCCTGGCAGAGAACTGTACGCAGGGTTCAGGAAAGGCTCTCTGAAGGTAATGCAAGCAAAAAAGTTAATTGTAAAGAGGAAGTTTTCTTGATTGCTAGACGGGCTTGAAGAAAATATAATGAGAGGGCTCAGCTGGCTATATTTGGTAGCTAACTTCAAGCCTCAGAGTATTAATGAGGCAAATTTAGTTATTTGTAGAATATGACTGTTAAGAGAATTCTCCTACCATTAACTATAGACTTTGTCTGTTGAAGGATGAACTTGGAAATTTGAATCTCTGGGCAGCTGTGGAACAGATTGCAGCAAATCTGGATTAAAGTAATTTATCATAACTGCAGTTTTAAGAGTCTAGCAAAAAGAGGAGAATTGATGCTCAGGAATTGTCCATATTGTCAGATCCAAGAGATAACATTATTTGTCATAGTCCTGAGGTGATCAAAACAATTCATGTGAAGAAAATGCAGAGAGAGCTTCCTGAAAACAAGATTATATATATCTAGGGACAAAGTGCCAGAGGGGCAAGCAAGGGAATACTTTCTCCCAACCTAAAACATGGTTTCTTAGGTCTGTGAAAAGATTTTCAGAAGTGTGCTGTATGGCTGTGTACTGGTTTATGTGAATTTCAGTTATGTAAATTTTGTTTTCATTTTTATAATGTTTTTTATTTTTTTTAAAACAAATTTTTTATTTTTTTAATTTTTGTTTTTTAATTTTTTTAATTTAAGTTTGCATAATTAATATTACTTTAATGTGAATGTACAGGAGCATGAGGCATGAACTAAATCTTGTCTATGATGTTTACTGTCATACGTGAACTTCTGTAATGTTTTATTGTAACGCTTAGCATGTTTTCTAATGGAGGAAAAGTAAATGTCACCCCTACATCTACTGACTCCAATACGAAGTATTACCCTACTAATACTACTCTTAAATGCATGTTCTCAGCAGGCTTAGAAATACAGAAACCTGTTCTGACAATTCAGCTAATATTACCAGAAATACGTTTTTGCACGCTTCCTAGAGTTTATCAAGAGCAGAGGACAAAATCTGGATACATCTTATGCATACCCAAGGCTGTGTTTCTGCTTGTAGTATGGCTTGGGCAGATTGCCTGCAGTTCTGCCTGATGGCAGGGTGATTTGTCTCAGGAGAAATCCTGGCACGCACCAAGTTGCTCCGAGTGATGCAGTGGAGCAGGTTGTTTGCTGGGCTCAATTTCTGTGGAGTGATGGAGAATGATCCTGCTTTCTTATCCCAGTGCAAGTGCTGACTTCACCTTGTTCCCTTAGGCAAGAGGGAGCTGTCCTGACGCAGAATTCCGGTTGCACTTGGGGAAGTTTTAAATGGGGGAAATGCCAGCTGTGGTTCTTCCCCACACGTGGTTTGCAAGGTGGAATGGAGATGCAGGCCGCTGTCCCCTCCTGCCTGCACTCAGCACTGTTCCAGGAAGCAGCTCCTTGTGTTGCCCTCTGAGAATTGCCTTATTAGCAGTTCTGGCTTTCTGTTCTGCTGTTTTGGCATGTCTGTGCCCATATCTTGCTTTTGTTTTAGGGATGTTAATAACTTTACAAAGAGTCACAGTAGAGTCACAGTCATGTTGCTGCAGGGCGACTTCCTTTCTGCAGCACTGAATCCCAGTGTCAATTTGTACTTTCAACAGTAGCCTATTCACCATCTCTTAATTTTTACCCTTTTAACAGTGCAGAGGAGTTATACAGATTTTTAAACCTGGAATACTCATGTTTTCTATGCATGCAATGAATTTGAGGTATCAGAGGTAGTTTGGATGTCTGTGTGAGTACTGCACAGATGGTGTGAGCGCAAGCCCAGAGAAGCCCAGGTATAACACAGAGTCTGGCAAGAGGCTCCCATGGGCTGGTGGAGCCACAGCAAACAGAAAGTTGCTGAGATAGCTCTTCTTGGCTCAGCCAAGCACGGATGGTTCTTGATGGTACTCCTGCTCCTGTCACGTATCAGTCCCAGCTGGTCCAGGAGGATTTCCTGAACTGGTGATGAGCCATTTACTTGGGAGAATCAGCAGGTGCTTATTGTGGAACATTAAATTCACGTTGCTTCTAATATGTCTATGCTCTGATATAAAACAACTCCAGTTGACAGAAATACTAGTGCAGCAAATTAGTCCCATTAATTTATTTTTTTAATTTAATTAGGTTACTTTCATTACTTTTTTGAAGCAACAACAACAGCAATAATAATTTTCTACACTGGCAGTACTACTTGAAGTAGTGATAGACACAGCTAATATCCCAGCCAATTTCTGTTTTCTTAGACTTCAGAAAACATTGAATGCCCTAGTTTGCAAATATTATGGTTCTACACTGAGGATAAAGTTACCGCAGTTTGACAGTCAGCAATGGAGGTATTCTTTTGTGCTGCTTATGAATCACATGGTACTAATTTTCCATATAACACATTGATGACATATTTGTTATTTATGACTCCTGTGAATAAGAGCCAAATCCATCTGGCATTGCTCACATGAGTAATCCTGTTAGCTCAGTTTTATAAGTAGAACCAACAGATCTGATGTAAAAAAAAATAAATGATTGTGTTCTTATTGTTTAATTCTCTTAGAGTTCTGCCCTTGATATAAAATTATTGTACTATAAAGCAAACAATAACTTATTTTTCGGTTTCCATCTTGCTGTCTGAAAATCAAGCTGTGGCTGGCAGGTTTCAGACACCGAATTATAGGAGTGAAGAATGATAGCCAGAATCTAGCAGCTAGTTTTACTGGTGTGTTAACGAGGAAGAAGAGAATTTAGCGCATATTTATTCATTTCTATAGTTTCTTCACTGTTATCAGTCAAGTAGCTGTATGTTACACAGAAGACCCAGTAAGAGCAGATCACAGCAGTAAGGTGTCTCCTTGTTACTGCTCACCTGTCTTTGAGATTGCTGATCCTCTGCTTTTCTTCCCACACTGAAAGCGTCCATTTGCACGAGTATCGTTACTGCCGTAAAACTGTAGCTCTGCTGTACACCACCACTCATTTATTTCTCAACAGTAGCTGTTGTAAATCAGTTCTAACGCTGATTTCATCAGTAGTACAGGATGTTCTTGGCAATGCTTATTCTCAGATTCTCACTGCAGTCCAGCTCTTTACCCAAGTAGCTCGTTTCCTGTTCTGTCACTAATCATATGCACTCGTACTTTGCAAGTTAGTGTCTCTCTGAATTTTGTCCTTCTGGGATGTAGTCTTAACAAGTTGCACACTTCTTGACCAGAATGTATGTTCTAGTCTCAGATTAAATCCTGATGTTGCTATTTACTTTATCCTTCCCTAGAATGTACCAGCTTGTGTATATGAGGAACATAGGGAATTAAAAAAAAATAGGTAGAGAGAGGTGGGAAGGAGATCTCGAACAGAGATTGAAATCATCTTAAAGAAAAAGAGGGCTGAACAGTGAGAGAGAAGAGTAATGAAGGGTAAAGTGGAGGAGGTTGTTGCTGCTCTTTAATGATTCACCAAAAGAGATTTCTGTCCCCTTAGCTGTCCTCCTGCAGTTCCGTTCTCTAGAGCTTAGTAGTACCCGAGCCCATCTCTCTCTCCATCCTCTCCTGTATTTTTTCCTGAATTTCATTTCCTTACTTTGTGAAGGAGTAGGTAGGCTTGACCATGCTGTATCTTTACACTCTATTTAAGCAAATAGACCCAGGTAAAAACTGTCATGTATTGTTTGTGTTTCATTGCTATGGCAGATTTACTACTACTGCCAATAAAGGTATCTTTGCTGCAGAATTTAGTCTTGTGTATCAGTGGACTATTTAATTATATTTGATCAGTGCTGTGTTTGCTCTTTAACTATCAGTGAGTTCTGTCATCTTAGTTTTTCCGAAATTCAGAGAACTTGAGGATCCTATACACTGATGCTCTTCACTGCTAAATGGAAAATACTGTGGCTTGTCTTACAAATACGGTTGTGGAACAGAACTTCCTTTCGACCATGTTCAAGGAATTGCTGAGCTATTCTGCTGTATAATCCATTTTTCAGTTGACTGGCAGCCTGGTCTCTCACAAAGGACTTTTGGTTCCTCTCAGAAAACTAAAATTCATTAGTATTAAAAATAACTATGTATTTCCAGAGAGACTGGGTTTCCTCCTGAGTTTGTTCATTTGAGATTTGCATTTAAATAGGCAAATAGGATTTTAAAAATTGCTTTAAGACTTGCAATACTTGAGCTGTGGACACTGAATATACGCATGCATTAAGGTGTTCTGTGAGTTTTGGAAATTCTGAGAGATAAGAAAAAAGAATAGTATGCCTCCAAAATATACTTAGTGGTCTGCAGTGAAAGGTTAAAAAGAAAATTAACTGGTAATAGGGATGTAAAGGGAAGACAGAGACGGGAAGAATAAAGTGGGGAAGTTGGGACAGATAAGCAACTTGTTCATCTGGAACAGCCAAACCATGTGGAAACAGTTTACAAAGAGGCGGGGGATGCTGGTAGATGTGGATGGTGATGGATTCTTTTTGAAGTTCTGTCCTGGTTGTATATTGACAGTGGAGAGGTTTCTCTTGGTTTCTTTCTCCTGCTAAGTAGGACAAAGAATGCACCTTTAGTGTACCAGTTCTGTGAGCTGAGCTGGATCTGCATTAGATCTGATTTAGACTTACAAGGTGGCAAAGTGGTTTTTGTAACGCTGGAGTAAAGGACTTATATGAGCTTGCTGTATGCCGCTATCTGTGCTGTCTTTTTTCTGTGAGATACGACTCCAGCTTCCAACAGTCACTACTTCTGTATATCGTGTTCTATCTTTAGATGAGGTTGTTTAATCAGCAGACTAAATAACTACAGTAAATAAAGACATCTCAGTCTGAAGGTGTTTGTGTATAAGTATTCTTTCAGCCTAACTGTAATCGTGTGTGGCAGTAGGTGATACTGATGGAGTGTCACGAGGATGGAGCCAGGCTCTTCTCGGTGACAAACAATTATAGGACAAGGGGTAATGGGCACAAACTGGAACACAGGAGGTTCCACTTAAATTTGAGAAGAAACTTCTTCTCAGTGAGGGTGACAGAGCACTGGACCAGACTGCCCAGAGAGGTTGTGGAGTCTCCTTCTCTGCAGACATTCAAAACCCGCCTGGACGCCTTCCTGTGTAACCTCATCTGGGTGTTCCTGCTCCGGCAGGGGGATTGGACTGGATGATCTTTTGAGGTCCCTTCCAATCCCTAACGTTCTGTGATTCTGTGCTTCTGTGAAAGTTTAGTTATTTGCTTGCTTGGCGCAAAAAATTTGTTGTTCTGGACTTGATATTTTTATTTTTTTCCTAGATACCCCATCACAAAGGGTGCAGTTTATTCTTGGAACAGAAGATGATGACGAGGAACACATTCCTCATGATCTCTTTACTGAGCTTGATGAAATTTGTTGGCGTGAAGGAGAGGACGCGGAATGGAGGGAGACGGCGAGGTGAGTGTTTTCATGAGGTTTGAAAAATTTTCTGTAGCTGTTTGTCGCTGGTGTATTGAGGAATGATTTCAAAGCTGTGGCAAGCTTAGTAACAGATTTTGGATATAAAGCTTAAATAAAACCGTAATTTTAATCCTTCGACTGCTAGTATTACAGCAGCATTTGTCATTTCCCAGGGCCAAATGTTTTCATCTGGATTTGTGAAATATAGGTCAGAATGAATATCAAGCGAAAAAATAGAAGTAAACCTATTGTATATAAGAATTAAAAATTACTGCTTTATTAATATTTTAGATTCACATTTTAAGAAACTTTCAAACTTCATATTCTGTTTGAACTCTGAAGAAACAGATAAAATTGCCATTATAAAAAGTTTAAAGCAAGGAATTACTTTACTTTTAACATAATTTAACTATCCACGAACAGTTGATTTTAGACTTTGAGTATTCAATCTTGCATTATTTTGTTTCTGCAAAGTTAGTCTGAAAAGACTGCTTGAATTGTATTTCTGCTGAAAAAGAGAATATTGGAACAGAACTTTTTTTTCATGTTTGTTTCCTTAACCACCTAAGGACGCTGTGACTTGCTTAGTCTCATTAAGACTTTACATTTCCCAGAGATGCTTGCTTCATTTTTCTTCTTAGAACCTTAGTTCTCTCTTTCCC
>NW_010190096.1:23139-29885 GCF_000695765.1 Mesitornis unicolor
GTATTTGTTGACAGTGTTCCTCAATGGTACCCAGAAGTCTGAGGACCACACTTCTGGTGTCAGTAGGATAAAAACTGTGGAATTTCTGAAAGGATTTTGTGGGGAACTGCGTGTGTGTGCTCTTTGGTGTGAATATGGCTTTTAGCTTTCCTTTTAATTTTGCTGCAAATTCCTGCTTTCCCAGAGGGTCACAGAATTTTCTATGACCTTCCCTTCCCTTTTGTGTCCACAGGAGGCATAGATAGATGCTAAATATAGAGCTTTACACATAGAAAAGTCTCGTATAGGGATTATGCTGCCAAATGAATGTAGTAGTGTTCCTAAATAATCTTATTAATATTCAGAGAGAGAAAATCTAATCAAGTTAATCATCTGCAGTGTTCTCATACTGATTAGGAATATATAGGACCTCTTCTAGGAAGGGTATCAGCTTCTATTGTGCTATAAAGTAAAAATCACTGTGGCTTATGCTATTTTTAAGCAGGGAAATAGTGGCTTCTTTAGTTCAACCAATAACAATCCCTTTGCAAAGCATCAAAGAACTGTGGTTTTGAAAAATTATAACCATTTTTATTCAGATAAATACTTAAGATGTAATTTGAAAGGAATAGGTGAAATAAATAAATTTCTGTTTAGATTTTCTCTGTATGTATAGTCTTTCCAATCAAAAAGTTTTATCAGAAATCGGATGAGATTGTTTAAAACAGCCAAGAAAACTTTATTTTTGTGGTTCAGAAAATACAAGAGTGAAGTATAAAATAGCTAATAGTAAAAATTTCTTTAAGTTTAGAAATAAGCTGAAAACAGAGAAAGAGTGGGGCTGCCATGCAGAAAAAAATTGGTCAAAACAAATTATTCTTTCAGTTTGGATCAAAAAATTTCAGACAGCCTTTGCCATGGGGTGGCTGACTGTTAGAAAAAGAGGAGATGGCAGTGAAATGGCCAAATTCAAAATGAAGGCAAGAGTCAAAGTGCTCTATTTGTGCAAATAACAGGGTGCAATAATTTCCATTCTAGAAAGCTGAAAGAGCGAGTGTTTCATGTGGTAAATCTTGTCTCTCTGTGAATCTGTCCGGTGAGTTATTGTGCAAACACAGCAACACTGTTCAAGAAAGGATAAAAATGATCAGAACGAACGGAGGCCTGATAGTCAGATTTCAGAGCTGTGCAAGGCTTAGAACAATATCTGAAGGAAAGAATAATTGTAGACTTGGAGCTAAGTGGAAAATTGGATAAAGTGCAATATAGTGGTGTATCATGTCAGACTAACTTAATAATGCTATTTAGTCAGATAATTGATTTTTGCCTTTTTCTGACAAAGGAAAAACAGTGGATCTATTTTTTTATTTATTTAGTGAAGCATTTGATATGATACAGCAGTGGGGATTTATTACTTAAACTGTTCTAATGTAACAAGTTGTAGCTGGGATAAGGAACTGATTGAAGAGGTGCAGCAGGTCATGCTGAAAGATAAAACTATTAGTGTGGAAGGTAGTGACAACTAACTTGAAGAATGAATCCTAGCTTTCTTATTGAATGGCAAAAAATAGGGTTATAGTAATGAAACTTGCTGATGATAAGAAATTAGAAGGTATTGTTACTCTCGAAATAGATAAGGATATACACAAAGAGCAAGGTGACTGAGTAGAGTAATAGAAATGGGATGGTGTTTAATATGCAAGATCATATACTTGCAAACTAATACAATGGATCGTTTGCAGTTTTGGTGGTTGATTCAGGAGTTCAGAAATACTGAGTTGATTAAAAGCATGGTACGGAGAGGATACACCCTGAGTTTGTTGCTCTTCCAGCCTTACTGTATGTTTTCCATCTGCATGGAAAGTGCCACTGGAGGAGTTTGTAAATCTTACTGTCTGATTTGGACATAGTTCAAGTGAAGGTAGGTGAATTTAAATGCGAACGATACACAGGAGGACTTGGTCATTAATTGCATTTAATGACAGTGATGGCACTAAGTGGTTCTGTATTCATTTCACCAAGCTCTGAATGGGCTGAAGAGTTGGCTTGACTCCGATGCAGTAAATCTGTGTCTTGATACTTTCAGTTCAGTTGAAAGTGCATGCGCAGGTCAGCCTTAAAAGTTTTTTAAAATATCTTGAGCAAACTGTGTAAAACTACTTGAGACGTTAAACGGCAAAAGTAAACATATTAAAATGTGTCTTATTCTCTGAGAAACTCAGAAGAATAGAAAATCGACAAACTTGGCATCCATGCCTTTACTTGGATTTCAAAACCATTTCTGCGCTTGAATTTTGCCCATGAATTCAGAGAGTGGTTAAAATGGTGGTGTGATTTTTAAAACCGCTTGAATGCTTAGAACTGAACGACTGTGTGGGAAATTAGAGATTTGTTTGTTTTGAATTTTCCGCTGCTGTTTCTCATTTGATATGTTAGATAAGGATTATCTGGCATAACAGAGGAATATTTCTGAAAAGTTAAAAGGTGACAAACATGATTTTGCCTTGATGAGATGAGTGAACTCATGTAATGCTTATTAAAATAAAACTAGAAGTTTATTCCAAATGTAGAGTTCTCTCAGCTGGGTATGATTTATGTTCATGGAGTAGCCTGTTGGCTCATTAAGTAATAATGTATGATAATGTGTTTAAACACAAGTGTTAATAACAGTAGGAATTTGGATGCAACCCATAAAATTACACTATTCACATTGATTGAAGCTCAGATGGAGATGATCATGATGGCAAATACAATTATTTGAACAGTAGCAGTAGTTTCCTATGGATTTTTATGTTGTGTATAAGCTTTGATGTCTGATTTGACACCATAAACCCTAATGAAAGCTGTTTCCATGATTTAGACTTTTCTTGTCCATGTGTCCCTACTACGTTAGAAGCTCTGGTTGTGAACTTGGCTCTGTTCAGTCACCTGTCTTAATGAAACTTTTAAGAACATGTTTGTCTTTTATCACTCATTTAAAATCTGTTTAGAATTGGTCAGGATATTCAAAATAGCTAATATCAAGGACAGACTGCAGATATATATATATATAATCAGATATCAGTATAATCAGGTAAGCAGTGTTGAAGACTATTTACACAGACAGAAGGTAATGATGGTATGAGGTTTCTGATAATATTGTGTAAGAATCTATCCTTGGGTTATTGTTTTGAGGATATATGTGGTGTAATTTTTAATCTCTTTTCAAATCAGTATAAACCAAGATGATGGTGTATCAGAAATAATTGGGAGTACCCAAACACCAAGACTGTAATCTCATAAAACGTTAAAGGAGGTTATAAACATGCACAGAAACAGAGGCGTGAGAAGATAAAAACGTAGATACTTTGCAGAGTCCTGGGAGGCAGTGGTTTAAGCAGGACAATTGGTGCACCATGTTTGTGATGTTATGGCCACAAATAGGTTTGCCATATTTCTAGCTGGGAAACATGAGCACTGTGGGTAAGCTGGGAGCAGCCTCTTCTGATGGAGTTTCTCATTGCAAAATGAGAAAAACGGACACAAACAATGGACACAAGCTGGAACACAGGAGGTTCCACTTAAATTTGAGAAGAAACTTTTTCTCAGTGAGGGTGACAGAGCACTGGACCAGGCTGCCCAGAGAGGTTGTGGAGTCTCCTTCTCTGCAGACATTCAAAACCCGCCTGGACGTCTTCCTGTGTGACCTCATCTGGGTGTTCCTGCTCCGGCAGGGGGATTGGACTGGATGATCTTTTGAGGTCCCTTCCAATCCCTAACGCTCTGTGATTCTGTGGAAAATGAAGAACTTTTTATTTCCTTCTCACGTGTTTCTTGGTAACTTTCCTTTTCAAACCATGGCTTTGAATTTGGTGGGGATGGGGTGTGTTAGTATTTGATGTCCATTTGGACATGGTTTAGAAAATCTATTTGGAAAGCCTCATTTGCATATGCAAATGTAATTGCACGGTTCAGCTCTGTGGAAGCAAATTTTTGTGTGTGCTGCATCCTTGCTGCTTCTCTGGAGGAATGGATAGATAAAGGAGGTAATAGCCTGGCTAGGCTGGGGAGGCAAGAGAGATTGCAATGAAGAGAGTGGAGAACAGAAGTCTGATGGGAAAGAGGTCTCATGGGCAAAGATGAGATAAGGAAACTGGCCAGCACAGAGGAAATGTAGGAAAAATGTTTAAATACAAAGAGGATGAGAGGACTAGACACAGGAGATTGGAAATGTTGGAGGAGCTGAGGAGTTTGGTGCAAATTGTGTATGTAAGTGGCGGGACAGTGATTAGGAGGCAGCTGGTACAGTTAGAAGAAAAGGAATGCATGAGGAAGGAAGCAGATATGCTGGTGATGAGTGGGTCACTGAAGCAGTGGTTGCAGGGTGGCATCACAAGGAGAAGTATCTGGTACACAGGGACTGAAAGGAGGGAAGTATCTAAAATATGGGTACACAGGCATATTTTACAAGTAGGAGCAGAGCTAGGCAGGTGGGCCAGGAACAGATGAGGACAGTTGTGTTCAATGCGTTACTGGACTGCGAGGGCTGGTAAAACTGGAAATTGCTCAGCTTTAGAGGTCTTAAGGCTCTGTGCTTCCCTGCTGTCTGGAAATAAGTGTGAAGGTGCTGTCAAAGTGTGAGGCTCTGCTTGACTTCTCTGCTGCCTGGTCCATGTGAAATAGCTGAGTGCTGTGGGGTCAAGTGATGGAGCCTTGTGCTGTGGCTGCAGCTGTTGAAACCTTGCCAAGCTGTCTGCATATGCAAGTACAAAGATGTAGTAACTTTAATTTAAAACACTTTTGCATGTGTCAACTGACTTTTCTGGGTTTTTTGTTTGTTTATGTAGTATTCTTTTAACATTTTCAATGTAATTTTCATCAATAAACAAAAAGTTGTGCCACAAAGTTTATCCATCTGCTTGGTAACAAAAGACTTGATCCTCTTATGCCAGTTTCATGTATCCTTTTACTTTACCGAACCCTCTCCAGATTTACACTGAACAGGCAAATGATACTCAAAATAGTGAGATATGATGTTGTTACTGGATTGTAAAGTGCTATTTCATGTCATTCACGTGGCTGTTTTGCCTGAGTAAGGCCCGTACTTTGAAGTTTGAAAGACTGTTTACCAAAGTGTTTAAACATTGCTTGTGTGTGCATGTATGTGACTGTGAGGTTTTGCGTTTTATTTGACTGAGCTTTTAGATGAAAAATAGCCTAGATTTTGCATAATGTTTTACTGCCTTTATGGGTAGCTTAGTGCAGTTAGGTAACTAAGAGCTTAAAATAACAAAGTTTGTAACAGTGTCTTTTGTGAAAATATTAAGGTGGTGGTAATGGACGCAGATCCTGCGAAGTGTGAATATGTCAGTAAATTTACTTTAAATGAAAAATGTCTCTTTTCTGGTGTGTTCAGTCCAAACTGATGACTAAATGGAGAAAGTTCTCTCCTATGTTCTTATTACTTTTTCTTTAGCTTTTCTTTTTTTACTACCGCAAGTTCTTCTCCTCTAACCTTCTCCTACTACTTGTTGTTTTGCCATTGAAATATCATCATATGCCAAAGAATTACGCACGGTTTTTGTAAAGTACAATAATGATTACTTAATATGCTTTTCTTCATCTCTGTGGTCAGAATTTATCTTCACAAATGGTATAATACAGCATTATATAGTAAGAAGCAGGCCAGGGAAGTTTCTCATATTTCTTACAGAGAAAGAATAAAGTGAAATCCAAAGACATGTTTAACAGTGATCTTTCAGTATCCGTGGAAGTAATTTATTTTTCATTCTTATGTGCTGTGGAGTTATAAACTTGGTTGTTTTTACAGGTGGTTGAAGTTTGAAGAAGATGTAGAGGATGGTGGAGAGAGGTGGAGCAAACCGTATGTTGCCACACTGTCACTTCATAGCTTGTTTGAGCTGAGAAGCTGTATCCTGAATGGCACGGTTCTTTTGGACATGAGAGCCAACTCTATAGAAGAAATTGCAGGTATGTATTGGCGTCACATTTATTAGTTATGAAACTCAATCATTAAAAGCAAGTGCTTACAGAATTGCGTACAGAAAAGCTACTGCGTAATAATCAGTTCAGTGTAGAAACTCCTAGGAAATATTTTACTCAATATATATTAGAAAAGAAACTAAGGTCTAACACAACTGGTAAATATTGTTATATTTTTTGTATAGACGTTGCTATTTGCAGAATCAATTTTTATGTAAAGGAGAAAACTAAAAGGGAGCAGAAAGGACAGTTTGGCTCTATTTTGTTAGAGCTGGCGTGTTCTCTGCTTCTGCTGTGTCATCTCACTTTGTGAATGATGTGTGTGCTGCCTTCCACAAACTATGCTATGCTAATTGCAGACAATCAAGCTTAAAAACCTCCTAAATTATAGGGAAATATTCATCATAATTATGTACCATGAAAACAGACCAGTTTAAAGAACATGTCTCTGTGTTGAGAATGAAATCAAGAACAATAATATTAAGCATAAGTTTAAAAAAAATGTTTAAAATACATTAACTTCTTTAACTGAATTTGAATACATTCTTTCAATAAAGGTGTATTTGGCAGTTCTAATTCTAGAGAAGAGCAGAAGCAGAAAGCAAGAGACAACATAATGGATGAGTCTTGTTTCCCAAAAGTATAAGTGAGATTGAGACTGAATGCCAGTTTCTGTGTTCCTGGTGTTTTCCATAAGGATTATAACTAGTTACTACAGGGCACTTATTTTTTGTAGCGCATTTGTTACTGTAATAAACATGACACCCATCTACAAGAAGGGCCAG
>NW_010190097.1:0-17819 GCF_000695765.1 Mesitornis unicolor
AAGTCTCTCTCCCTTATACTCTTTTCCCTTCTGGGGATGGGAGAGGGCTTAACAAAGAGCATCCGTCCAGTATTTAGTGGGCGGCCCAGCCCTAAACCATGACAAATATGTTACACCTACCATAGGCCCCCTTAATTTTGAGACCTTGGTGTAATCAGCTCTCACAAGCTACTCAGAATCATTTGTGTTGTTCAGAAAAAAAACAAATGCACTGTGTATTGATATATACAGGTAGAAAACATTTCAATTGTGTCACCTTAAAGCAAATTACAAAAATCCTTTTCCAAGAAAATCTTGAAGAATCACTTTAAAGAAAATAAAGGGCAAAATATGTTTTCTGGATGTGTAGAACAATACAGAATTAGATTTAAATAAAACAACTCTGACTTACCAGTGCTCCTAGAAGGCCAAATTACATGACCTGAAGCTATCAAGCTTGTAATACCAGATTTTCTAAACATTTGCATAATTCCAAGAAGAATGCCTGCAACATTATCAAATATGTCAAACATTCAGTATCTAAATAAATAATCTGAGAATTAAGGATAAACCTGATCTTCTTTGTACCGACTGCTGCTGAAGTTATGTTGTGACAATATTGTGAACCAAATCCTTTAAATGTTTTTCTGGGTGCCTGAAATCTAAACCTTAGATCAGCTCAAAACTTACAATACATTTGCCTAATATCATCTATCTAGTCTATCATGCCTTTACAGGGTATGAGAGAAGGCAAATGTACAGCTGTGAAGGAAAGAATAATTTCACTGGAGTTTGACATAAATTAGTACACTACAGAGCTCTCACTTCCAACAAAGAAGGCCTGTACCAGTCCTCTTTATTCCTCTCAGAACAGCAATTTTTGATCTCCAGGGAACTTGTCCAGAGTAGAGGAAATTATGGGTTTTCCAGTGCATTGAAAAATAGACAATGTCTTCTCTTTTTCTGGATAGAGAACCGAGTTAATTACAGCTCAAAATAACAAAGCAATGATTACTTGAGAAAATGCTCTTTAAACAACAATTTTATGGTGGCAAGTATTGAAAAGAAATACATTCTCATCACTACATATAAACTCTTTGTCAAACACACACCCAGTAAATAGTTATAAGCATTTGTAAGTATGAGAAAACCATCACCAGACAGCATTCAGTAGGCCTAGAAGGCCACTTCACTCTTAGGTGAGTGAGTATACATCACCTCAAAAGCTCAACATATCACACACTGAGCAACTTTGTTTCGCAGCTCATCTGAAGCTCACTGCTGAATAAAACAGTAATCATATCCTTTTTGTCTGTCTAGCTTTGTAAATCAAGCTGTAATCCAAATTTGCTCCCATCTGTAGGTTTTTGGTTTTGCACTGTAATGCCAAGAGAACTCAATTTCCATTTCCACACAGCATCTATTTACTTGAGCAAAACCATGCCGCCTTTTGGCTCTATAACTGGCATTGTTCATTCTCTTTTTCATTCCTTTTGCTCTCCTTTCCTCCTACAAATAGCCAAAGCTCACTTTAGACACTTCTTGAATCTTTCTGACACTTAAAAACTGTGATCAGACAAGTTGAATGATTCCACTGAATTTTAATCTAGTCTCATCTTTCTTTGTGTAAGAAGTTACCTGATCTGAACTGCAATCAGAACACAGATAATCATGCTTGTTTTGCAGGGTTTTTTCCTCAGTCATGACATATCGTCACATGAAATGCTTGAATACAGAACATCTACAAGATGTAGACTTTCTGTTACAAGGCTCTTTTTCTGTCTTATTTAAAATTTAACATAATATTAACAGCCTATACTAAGTCTGTGATGATTTCTTCCTTGTAGGGGCTGTGGCAATTTTATGCTGTGTTTATTAGTGACACGTACAGTGAAATAAAGTTTGGTGAAAGTATCGTGTAGCCAATGATAACTTTATAGTCAATGAACTTCAAATGACTTTAAACAAAACTTCTTTGTGCTTTAATTTTGCATTTGAATTTTTATACAATTTTTTCTCTCATTTGATTTTGAAATCCAAGTATTCATGCTTCTAGTATTGTGGTGGAGGCACACACAAAATAGTATCCAAATGGAAATTTTAAATGGCCCCTACGATTCTTGACATTTTGGGTAGATTTTTTTAAAGAGTTTTCTGTGGATTTCTTATCTCACTGATAACAGTTTTGCAGCAATTCTCAGCACATTTAACAATAGAAATGCATACTTCTAGTCTTAAATCTAACTCGAATAAAATCATATGGGTGAAACCTATGCACGTTTGTGTCTTCAGTATCCCCAAAATAAAAGTTTAAATGGGTGAGATAGTAGCAGAGCAATTAATAAAGTGGTATCCAATAATGTCACAGCAACATAGGAGGCAATGAAGGTGTAAAACTTACTACAGCATTGGTCAAACCTTTCTGGAGCTGAAAATTCATGTGTGGCCCTAATTCATGTAACCAATGGCAACAGGTAACTTTTTATTTCGTCTTTCAGCATCTGACATATGCAGCTTCATATAAATGGTATCCCTGCAAAAAACAGCAACAAGCTTTCAAGGATCCTGTATAGCTTAAGTGTATTTCCCATAATTCTGTTTTTATGGTCATTCTGAGCTTCTGCACTAACTCTTTAGGGTACCAGGACAACTGAGACCTAAACAAATAGAGAGATAGGATTTGCAGACTTTCTGAACATTATTGCTCTTTAATTTGGGTGACAAATATGGAATTGCTGTTATTCATGTATCTGTTTATACATATATATTTTAAACATTTAAAGAGTCCATACAACAAATATAATAATATATCCATATATGTATCAATATAACTACCATATTTGTACATAGTTATCTATAACATATATACAATGAATTAAAATGCATATGGATACTGCATAAATTGTTTATGGCAAGAAAGCCAATGTAATACTTTTTACACTTTCCCTCCAACACATTTTTTTTATTTAAAACTAAAGAGCAACTGTTGATGACATACAAGAGGATAGCATGATCTCTATTACTTTCCAAAGGAATAGTCTTTTACCTTATGACTATTAGTAGACATAAAACTATTAAACTCAGGGAATGGTAGCCAGAAAAAATCATGAGGGGAAAAAAAATGAAGAGGTCAGCATTAACAAACTACAAAGCATGAATGAGATAAAGAATATAAATAAATCCCAGCATCAAAAGGGGAAGGGAAGCAAGGCAGAGGGAAAATTAGAGAGACCTATGAAGTCCTTTATTATTTACTTTCCAGTTATTTCTTAAGTAATCACAATTCTGACAAACATGTGAAACCATTTAAAGTATAACTTGAAAACTGCCATGAACTACTTGCTATAGATTTAATGACCTCAGTTCTTACACATATTCCTTACTCACCACACTGAGATTGTGTCAGAAAAATAAAAGCATAATGAAAGCACGCTTGTGCACACTAGCTGGAAATTTTAGTTCTTTGACCCATTTCCTTGTATGAGCTATATCAGGAGAAAGTGAGACTTCACTCGCTTTGAATATGAAATGTATATTTAATGTATATACATTTGAAATGTATATTTAACTGAAATTCAACAACCTGTCAATGTTTCTGACTGAAAATTGACAACCCTAAACCACAATCAGATGTAAAACTCACTCATTATATACAGAAATCTGCTTCCTCCTTATTACAAATTTTTAAAGCTTTTTTTTTTTTCATTTACCTGTTTGTTAAGGACCATTTATTCTGTCTCTACTCTAGCAGCATTGCATAAATGTAACTGATAGGGAGTTCCATATTTTGAATAAAAGCTACATATAATCTATTGCTTTTTAGGAATTACTAACATCTGAAACAGCTGCTATTTCTCCCTCAAGCTAGAGGATGAATCCAGATCTTTTAAAGTGTTCATTCTCAGTGTTCAGATGAGAAGTGATCTGTGTGACAATGAAGCATTTCCCTGGTGACAGAAGGTGCAGAGAAGGTGGAGTTACTCAATACCTTCTTTGCTTCAGCCTTTACTGTTAAGGCTGGCCCTCAGGCATCCCAGACCCTGGAGGTAAGAGAGAAAGTCTGGTGAAAAGGAGATTTTCCCTTGGTTGAGAAGGATTACATCTGAGTTATTTAGTCAAACTCAACACCCACAAATACATGGGCCCTGATGAGATGCACCCACAAGTGCTGACGGAGCTGGCAGATGTTATCACTAAGCCACTCCACATCATCTTCAAAAGTTCATGGAGAACAGGAGACGTGCTTGACCACTGGGTGAAAGCCAATGTCACTCCAGTCTTCAAAAAGTGCAAGAAGGATGACCTGGGAAACTACAGGCCAGTAAGCCTCACCTCCATCCCTGGAAAGGTGGTGAAAGAGCTCATTCTGGATGTCACCTCTAAGATGTGGGGTAAAAGAAGGTTATCAGGAGCAGTCAACATGGATTCACCAAGGCAAAATCACACTTGACTAATCTGATAGCTTTCTATGACAGCATGAATAGCTGGGTAAATGAGGGAAGAGTAGTGGATGTTGTCTACCTCCAGCTACCTTCAGCAAGGCTTTTGACGCTGTCTCCCATACATCATCATAGGTAAGTTTATGAAGTTTTAGATGAGTGGACAGTGGGGTGGACACAGAAGTAAGTGAATGACAGAGTTCAGAGGGTTGTGATCAGTGGCACAGAGTCCAGGTGGAGGCCTGTGGCTAAAGGTGTTTCCCAGGGGTCAGTACTGGGTCCAGTCTTGTTCAAAATATTAATCAATGACATGGCTGAAGGAACATTACTGATGATACAAAACTGGGAGGACTGGCTGATGCACCAGTAGGCTTTGCTGCCATTCAGTGAGACCTGGACAGGCTGGAGAGTTGGGTGGAGAGGAACCTAATGAAGTTCAAAGAAGGCAAGTGTTGGGTCCTACACATAGGTAGGAATAACCCTATGCACAAGTTCGGGGTTGACCTGCTGGAAAACAGCTCTTTGGAGAAGGACCTGGGAGAGTAAAACAGCATGGGGCTAGAAGTCAATTGGTAGCCAAGACTAAGTGCACCAATTCCACAGTCCAAGTATTGTTTGATGAACAGGCTTCTTCATAACAGTTGGCCACTAAGCCCCATACTGTGATAAGGAGGGGATGTTTTTATCATGTGCATTATACTTTACCTGTCACACTCAGGATTGTTCAAGAGAACCTCTTGAGAGTGAGGAACCCTCCCCCCCTACATACGTGCAGTTTTCACTTCAGGTAGGTAGGAACCAATGTGAAAATTCTGATTGTTCATGTTCTACAACAGCTTCTGTTGCACATTTGGTAGCATTATTCAACTTCTGTGCACTTTCTAAATGCCAGCATTGTGATGTGAGTATCAGCTGGCAGCTGCCTGCACTACTTACACAAACATTCCCTCCCATGCAGCAAAACCACACTTTTAACTGGCTTGGTACATGGAAAAAAAAACAGTCAAATTCCTCCCTCAGATACAACTATATGAACTTATTTTCCTCAGAAAAGTTTTCATGGTTTTATACCTAAAGGCAAAATATAATCAGTTTAAATTTCACAGAACCACAGAATCACAGAATGGTAGGGATTGGAAGGGACCTTTGAAGATCGTCTAGTCCACCCCCCTGAGAAGATCACATAGGAACACATCCATATGGGTTTTGAATGTCTCCAGAAAATATGTCCCCCGAGAGCAACGTCTCTCTTTCTACCTTCTTAGATTTTATTTAAGAAACTAAATTAGATATGATTGAACTCCAATTCTATTATTTGCAATTACATTCTGTATGTTTAATAACAGGCCTGTTTCAAACTTATCTAGTATTATTTCACATAATAGCAACTTCCTGCCAAACTAAACTTTTTATCAAAAGCCATTTTAAATTCAGAATTCCCAAAAGCATGTCCTGGAAAGTAAGACTCTTTCAAATTTTCCATTAATTCTTTAGTGTTCTTCAGTTTTATTTTGTTTAGCAAGTATAAACAATGGGCAGGAGTGTATTTACAAGAGAGCTTTTTGGTTTCAGTCTTGGAAGAAATTTGCATTTTTATTTACATGTTTGTTTTGACTACTGCTCTAACATCAGTATAATATTAAAGATGATCAGGGATCTGATGGTCCAGATATTTAAGCATATGTATAGCTAAGCAGTTGGCTAGTTTCACTAAAGTTAATAGCAACCTTAAAAGAGAACAGATGCATTAACACATTTAGAGAACATAATTACAGATTTCTGGGGAGAAACACACCCTCAATGGTATAAAATCATATAGAAAAATTACCGAAAAATCTCAAGAGTTTTCCTCCTGAAACAAAAGAGAACCAAAACAATACCTTAATTAGTGCCAGTCCTGCTCGGTCAGTACTTCGCTGTCCTCACAAAATCCTCAGAACAAATGTTATTTTAAGGGGAACTGGACAAGTTATCTTAAAATAGAATGGTTATGAACTGGGATTCTGAGATCTGATCATGTTCTACTATGATCACATCACTTTCTGTCCCCTATGTTTAAGTTTGTTAAAGTCATTTATGATCCTTGACACCTCTAAAGTCAAATGACAAAAATTCATATTTTTCACTGTATGTAAAGAGAGCACCATCGCACTGTGCAACACAGCAAGCTGACATCTTTGCAGAAGGAATAACCATAACATGTAGTTAATTGCAAGAGCTGTAAAGTACTCCTAAGAGTCTGTCTTTTCCAAGTGATAGTAGACATTCTTGAGTCCCAGATTCAAGTATTTGTTCCAAAAAAATGTGCAATGAAACTTCCTAAAGGGACAGTTAACCATTCTTTTAAGGTAAAAAGAGAATATGTCTTCTCTGAAATACTGCAAATGTCTGAACTTCTTTCAGTGAAATAATGAGAAGCAAACTAATGAGATCACTCTGCAAAGGACACTCAGTGCGCAAAATTTTAGCACATCTGGTTAAATTTTAACAAATATACATAAGCAAATGAGAAAAGCTTAGTAATAAGAATTTTTGGACAGCCTTGCAACTTGGCAAGGCTGCCAGTTTTTTTTATAATGCATAGTATTTTCACTTCCATGAGCAAAGTTACCCTTCTGAAATAAAGGTCCATTGGATCAAGATTTTATTATAAACTGGTTGTAAATTAAAATTCTACTTTAACTCTTTCTTTGGCGTAACAAGATTTTTATGAACTACTTTTCTGAGAAGATATGCATTATCCAGACATAAACATGTAAAAATGACCAATCATTTCTGTAAACCTAAAATTCAAGCCATAAGTCGTCTCACTTCTCTGTTTTCTTCCTCTTATAAAGTGTCAGATTAACAAGGCCAACTAAATTCAGTTTCTTTTCTCAAGTTTCATGTGTTTTCCTTCTAGTAATGAAAAAATCCCTTTTTTAAAATTTTGAGTTGGAACTCTCTCTCAAGATACAATTTAATTACTATTTACCTCTGAGTGTGAATTGTAAAAAACCATGAGACTAATTAACTTAAGAAAAATAAGTCCCATATAAAAAAGAACAACTTCCTTTGTATTAATACAAGAATAGCAGAGCTCGCTCTCTATTTTTTCAAAGTATTGGTTGCAATTTCTATTGATTCCTACCTAAAAAGTTTTACTCACACTCTCTACTACACTTTTATCTGCCGAGTCTTTCTGTTTTGCCATACTTGCTGTATACTTGTAGACTGTATTGGAGTATGAAGTGTATTTTCAGTATATATAGAAAAAGAATTGGTCTATACACAAACTTTTGTCTAGGTAGAAGCAATTCTATTGCTATTTCCATAGTTAAAAAATTCAATGCTAAACCACCTAAATCTTTCCTAGGTTCCTGAAAGCAAAGCTCAACTGGAAAGTTTTTTCCTCCAGTTTTCCCAACTGGCCTTAAAATTCTTCTTTCACCCTTGCAAATGATCAATTCCTCTGGACAGGTAGTTCCTCCAGCCATTCTATTTATCTCAGCAGTAGATGCCTGACCTGTGCCACTTGTCTATTCTCTTCTTGTTTTGTTCTTAACCTATCTTCTCATATTTAAAGTATAAAATGAAAACTCCAGAGTTTTCATGCACCTAAGATAGCTATACAAAAGAGACAAGATGATTCTTCATATGGAGGGTTCTATTTCTTTCCTTTGACTACAGGGGAGTCTGAAAGGCTTAAAGTCCCAGGAAGTTAAAGGTATGTAACATGAATTACACTTGTTTTGCTTTATTTCAGTTCACTGACATGGTTCAAGGATCAGTGTATGTATTATTCTTAGCCAAGCAGTATGTGCCTCAGTAACTATGTCAACAATCTGCTTGGAGAATCTTTTTAAATATCCAAAGCTGCACTTAAGCATCTTTTAGGACTTCTCAATCTTATTTATACATCACATACATTTAAGTTAACCTTACTTAACCTTTTCCACTTTCCCCTTTTTTTTTTTTGTAATTGTCCAGGTCTATAACCTTATTTTCATTGTATAGCACATGATCCAGAATTAACCATCCTATGACACCTGATTGCAAGGTAAATCTTTCTCTAGAATTCCAATTGGCCGTAATCCAACTGCCATCTCCCAACAGGATTTTTGCAGAAATTTCTCAAAGTTAAAGATCACAATGTTGGCTGGTCTTGCTTTTCTTGAGCAGCAAGATCACTCATCAAAGAAGCCAAACAATCTTTTTGTCCGTTCATTCTTTTGTACATTATTTATCCCTTTGTTCAATCAGAAGATCTGTGGTGATTTATTCCTCAGCATTTTGGGAAATAACATATCTGTTTGAGTCAGCTGGACATCAAACACTGTAAGTTGAAATAAGTCTGGACTTGCTCACCAACAGAAGTCAATCATAGCATTGCTCTCTAAGGCTATCATAGAATCATAGAACATATTGAGTTGGAAGGGACCTTTAAAGATCATCCAGTCCAACCCCCCTGCAGTAAGAAGGGACAATGTTACTAGTCAGGTTGCTCAGAGCCCCATCAAGTTTGACCTTGACTATCTCCAGGGATGGGGCCTCCACCACCTCTCTGGGCAACCTGTTCCAGTGGTCTGCCACCTTCATAGTGAAGAACTGTACCCTAATATCCAACGTAAATCTACCTTTTTCTAGTTTAAAACCATTACCCCTCATCCTGTTGCTACACGCCCTAGTGAACAGCCCTTCCGCAGCTTTCTTGTAGGCACCTTTCAGGTATTGGAACGTTGCTATATGGTTCTCTCAGAGCCTTGCCTTCTCCAGGCTGAACAACCCCAATGCTCTCAGCCTGTCTTTGTAGGAGAGGTGCTCCAGCCCTTAGGTGAGAGGCAGTCAATTGTTTTGCAGAATGGAATGGTTTTCTGCCTAAAAATGTCATCTCAGAGAAGCCAAAACATTCTGACAGAGAAATGTTTTGTTCTATTCTAAAAAATGATTTGTTTTCACTCTCTTTTCATTAATATAATGATAGAAAATGTTTCCACACTGTAAAAATGTTGATTTAAACTTCAACATTTCATTTCATTATTGTTCTACTTTTATACTATGTTTTTGATTATGTTTATATAGTTTCAGGCATAGTTTCATCAGGCATATATTTTCCGATGCTTGATATTATTGATACTTCCCAGTAAAAATTTTCAGAATTCCCAAACAAGGAAAATCTTAACAAGTTTGTGTTTGTTTCAGTTCAGAACTTTAAGAAACACATATGCTCAAATTAAAAAGAGAAGAAATTCTAACTAAAGTAGGAGAGATAGGATAAATGGTCCCATAATTTGAGTTTGTAATGCACCCAACTAAAAGGACAGAATTAAGGTTTTATTTTTATCTTCATATTTCTATTGCCTCTCCTCATAGTATTCTCTTAACTTTATTATTGCGTTCTCTTAAGGAAGTTTTGTACTTTAGTATGCAGCTATATTTATTTTTATTTAGAGAGCTACCTTTAAGAATCAAGTCCATCATTACCGAATTTCTCTGTGCTAAAATATCCATGTGTATTGTGCACTACTAGGTACTACTGCTGCTACAATCAGCTCAATAAATATATATACACAAACAAGTGAAGTAATAATTTAGGAATTAAGCATACATATCTAGTCTCACATGTAAAAATATATTTAAGAAGCAAAAATGAAAACCTAGACTGTGAAATTCAGTAAGTTTTGGGTTATACTCATACAGAGATCAGTACTGAGGAGAGCAAGATATTTCAGTTATTTTTAACTGATTTGAATACTTCATGCAGTGTGTTTTAGAAGATACCTATTCTGCAGAGCATCATACTAAACAAGTGAAGAAGTGCAACTGTTTCCAACTGACTGCAGTATAAAGGATTTTTGCAAAAATTGAAACAATCTGTTGCCTTCTTATGGCCAGTTCCATTAGTTACTGGTCCAATTAAGTGTAAATATGCATCATAAACATCATCACATTTAAATTATCATTAATTTATATCTACAGTATTTCGGGACCAGAAAGTCTGTGGTAACCACTAAATTCTGATTTTTTTAATATTTTTATGAGTTAAATTAAAGGTGTTTTCATTTCATACTGAAATTTTATCACAGACCATTTGCTTTTCCTTCATTATTCCTGGCTATGCACACATGGAAATGACCGGGAAAGATTTAAAAAAAAAATGCACTTTTTGTATTGTAAATGCATCCTGCCAGCTTCAAGCTTGTCTGTTTGTTTGTCCCAAATGTCTCTATGCCAGTTCTACAATCATTTCCTGCCAGATATGGCTTTCAATATTAGCATATTTTGTATATGACATATGTTTGGAATTAGCACAAAATGCAGCCAAGAACTGGAAATTAACAAGGAAAAAAACTTATTTTGGCAAACATTTAGTAGCCAGGGGAGACTTTGTTGGCTTAAAACATTAGGACAGGTTATTGTCTATTAAACTAAATTAAATAAATTCAATACAAGTTGTCATCACCACACTGTCTATTTTGTTGTGCATACATAATTTCTCCCCTTTTTCACATATACATTTGATATATGATTGTACTTTTGTAGCTACAGACAAAGAAAGGCATCACATACTCCTCTCATGTTAAAAGTGGCCGTAAAGTCTTGAAAATCTTACAGTACTGTCAGAGCCAAAATTTTCTGCTTCTCATTAAGAACTGGCATATTTTTCTTGTCACACATATGCACTAAGCACGCCACTATGGTCACTGGGCTCTAATCTTTGTTGCTGCTGCTGGTTTGGAAATAAAACAATTTTCTTTTGACTGTGTGAGATCCCTGGGCATAAAACCTTCGCTACTTTTTCTCCAGCTTGGTTGCAGCCAATTGTATGTACCAAGAAGGCCATCATCCCACAACCACCACAGCTTTTGGCATCTCCTTGAGACCACAACTGAGGAGGAATGGAGGTGTGTAGCGGGATACTGCCCCTGCACCCTGAGTGCCATGAGTGACGCAGAATAGGAGCATGGCTGGCAGACCTAGAGAACCCAAGCCCATACTGATGGGCTTGATGATGACCAAAGCTACTGATCTTGTTTGCATTGTTGGGTTTATTGCTGTTTGGGCAATATGAATAAAAGAGTAGCCTATCCCACTATTTCAGCAGTATTTATTTAAGTCCTGAGTTACCTAGAACAATTCTAATTGAATTTCATCATCTTTCTGTTTTATCATTAAAATGAACTTCAACTGTAAAACATCATGATATTGATGCCAGAGAAAAATATTACCTGTAAAAAAGAATCACCTATAACTGAAGTTCCCCACATGAATATGCTTTTTCTTTCAGATCTTACTCATGTTTTCCACCTTCTCTGGAGTTTTCAGGCACAATAGAAAGAAAACCTTTACAGCATCTCTTAATTCTCATTTGTACACTGGCAAAGATACAGAATCAAAGCCACCTTACTTTTTCACCAACCCAGCTTTTCTTGACTGCTCTGGATCACTATCACACCTTCTCTCCACCCATGCTAGATGTAGCCCTGTAAACAGTATGCCAGACTTTTTAGGCATGTCTTAAGCATGAAGGAGTAGATTTCCAAAATAATTAAAAATTTCACGCTACATTACTAGGCATTTCAAGTTTGGTGACTCTATTAAATTAAATGGAACTGTGCTGATTTAACCACTACAAAAAGTTGCACCCTGCGCATTCTGAATTAGGGTAGTATATTCTACAAATGCTTTAATTCAGTGTCCTCCCTTGTCCAGTAATGGTTGCACAAGCTTGCACAAATGTGACCACAAAAGACCTCAAAACCCTAAGGAAGTTAACAAGATATTATTTGTTTATATTTACTCGTTTGCCCCAATGCCAAGTTTATGTTTTAAGGCATCAAATATATACATATACAGAATTAACATGCAGTTCTACTGACTTTGTTGGGAATAAACAGCAGCAGGTTAACTTTGAATGTATGCATCTCAAGGACCAAGTGCCTCCGCCTTCCCTCCAGTACTATTAGCAAACAAAGATGCAGAACTTTTTTAATTTAAATCAAATCAGCTGATAGATGACTCTGAAGAGCAGGTGAGAGAATAACTGCACCTTCAGAAAGAATGGGAAAGGTCCTGGAGTCCATGAATTACTTCGACAGAAAAAAATCAAACCTCTGGAAGAAGTGTCAAGACCTAGAAGCAGTAACAGGGTAAATTCAGTTCTACTTGCCTACACAACTGACTGCAAAATGTATGACTAGTCTCAGATCTCCTATTATGTATGTAGCTATCAACTACAAAATGTTGATGCAGTTATTAGATAAAACTGCTTCAGGTGATAGGAAAAATAGTCATATCAATTAACATATATTATGAAATATTAAACAGAAACAGAACCCAGCCTTCCAACGTGACAAAAAATCTCAATACATTTTAATGATGATAAGATCACAATCTGAATAATCTAGATTTTTATTTTTTAAAATTTAAACAGTGAGTTTAGCAACAGCTATATCTTATTTTCAGATCGTATATAGACATTGTGAATTTTCCTAATGCAACACAGTGGTTTCTAATGTATTATGCAAACTCATGTTTAGTTCGCTTCCTTAACAAAAATAGCTTGTTGAATGTTTGGCTTCAATTCATTGAACTCCCTTTCCTACTTAGGAAGATTTATCTTTTCATATGGAGCCTTAATCAAGACAAATTCTACCACAACAGTTGCCACACAATTTTTTACCATGTGCTGTGTATTTAGTTCACCCAGAGCCTACTTCAAAGAACTATAATTTGAGCATTACATCACTTCTGTCATTCCAGCATTTTCTGAGGCATGTTTTATTTTTTTTTCTCTGCCTTCCACCCCCACTAACTTATTAATACATGGGAGAGTGCACGTGTCTTTGTCTTATACTCCTATTACCATCTTGCTTGTGCTGTGGGTTTTGCATATACAGTAAATTTTAAGAAGATGATCTTAGCAACATATGAAAAAACAGAATGACAGCGCAGAAGATGTTGAGCTAGATTCATAAGCAAAAGCCAGATTTATTGGCTCCCCAATATTTCTTATATTTAATCTATTTAAATATGTGATTCATATATCACTTACAAAATGGTGACAAGCAGCTTATGATTCAGCCAGTCTGCTATCAACAAATTGTTATGAGCACACCAAACAGATTCCAGATGGATAACACAGAGTGTATAAATGTTGTCTAAAAAGTTTGTTAAAATATTAGTCAAGGACTATCTGCTCTGTTCTTTAATTCAAGGTTGAACAATACTCAGAGGTTTTGTGGGCTTTTTGCTGATGCAGAAATCACAGAAACCAGAGAAAAGACTTGTGAATTCTATTTCTGGCTCTAATAAGGAAGTCTTCACTACACAGAGGATACTTGCACCCCATGGAGCAGCTGAGCTAACTTTCCTGTGCAGATACAAGTACCTGGGACAGATCTACTTGACTGCAGACAAGCTCTCCAAGCAGTGGATCAAACACTGCAATTCTGCATTAAGGCACTCAAGATGGTCCATGATATTCCACTATTTACAGCCTACTTGCATGCCTGCTTTTCTCAAAAAGCTGATGAGTCTCTCTGGTGGGCTTTTGAGAGCAGCAGAGTTCAAATACTTACAATTATACAGAACATATTTTAGCATAACAAGGTCTGAGGCAAAGATTCAATGAGTCTGAGTACATGACAATGGCACTTCTCTGCAAGGGCTGCAGGGCAGGGTTGTTGTGGTAAGAGGAACAGAAAGAAGGGAAAGAAGTTGGCAGCTGTTTACTTCATGGCCTGTAACAAATAAAGTCCCCTTATATACACACAAAGAAACATATTCATAGCCCAAACCAAAGTCAGGACTACTGTATGAGTGACAGTGTCATTCCAGCAAACACATTGGAAAAGCAGGTTTTGAGACTTTTCTAATATCAAATGTTTCAAGAATTTCTTGAAATGAAATTATGTCCTAAGTTATCATGTATATGTAGCCTCTGGGTTGCTGCACTGAACCCTGCACTGAGCTCCTCTTTGTGGCACAATTGGAAAAGGTACAGCTTATGCCTAGACATACTAGGGAATGTTATCAGTGCAGCTGCTCTGAGACAAACTTAGCCCAGTCTGACTACGTCTGACTTGGTACATCACTAGGCAACTCACAGGAAGTCAGATGTTCAAAAAATATCTAAATACCTATGGTGCCACACAAGATTTTCAAAAGCTTCCTTAGAGCCCCAATGACACTAAAAGTAATTAAGCACTTCTCAAAGTTCCGGTAAGAGACAACCTGTGTCTTAGGCTTCTTTGTACCACTGAAAGCCAAGTTCTTCACCTCTTTGTGTCTCAGATAATCCTTTCATATGGGACCACAATATTTAAATATCACAAACATATATAGTCAGGTTTAATTAACGTTTGTAACAAGTTTTTTAAAGATTATATAATCTCTGGTAAACAGACATTATGCTGCTGTTCTTAGTCTTCAAATAGTAGGACTGATTTCTGGCATCAGGGAATGCTGATTATCCACAGCCTTCTTTTTGTTACATGCCCCAGCAACCTACCAATTCTATCGAATTCCTACCCAGCCTTGAAAAGCCTCATTCCAAAGACACAGGAAAATTATGGCCAAAGAGTTTAAATGTCCTTTGTTGTACCATGTGCTGTGAAAGTTCCATCAAATAAAGTGTCTGAGATACAAACACAACCACTTTAGGAGACTGCTGATCCTGTAATGTCTCAGGTTTTTTACTACCCTGTTAATGTCCCTTCAAATGCATTCTCTTTCATGTTCCCATGAACCTTCCAGCATTAGTGTTCCTTGGGAGCTTCCTGTAGCCTTGACAAAAGTGAGCAAGAACTCAGCCTGTAACAAAAAAGCACAGCTAACACCTTCACTTTGTGGAAATATGTTCTGAAGTGAATGCTTAACTTTTAAATGGTTCCATTTCTAACAAAAGTCCGTGTTCAGCTCCTCCCTGTCTGTTCACCACTCCATTACCTCTATTATGGCAAGATGGAAGCTACATCTCTGATCTCTCTTCTTACAGACTTTTTTCAAGTGACAAGCCAGCACATTTCCCTGGAATCCCACTAATCTTCTGACTGTTTTTGGATAAGTAAGAAAAAAGAGTTGTGATGTTTGGGGACAGCCTGTGTAATAGTAGGAAAAGAAGGGTAAAGAACTCACCTGAGAGACAGCTGAAAATATTTGATCTAGTGAAGAAACAGGTGTAAAAGCACTGGTCCATTTAGAGTATTCCGATTTTGAGCTGCCTGAAGGTTTCAACATGAACTGAAAAGTTAGTGACCAGAGAGTTTTATTTCTTTTTTTGGTTTAGTTTTTATTTTTACCATCTGCTCCCTGTTCAAACAAATTCCTTGAATTTATGCCCCTCCTTCTCATTGGAATCCCTCAGATGCTGAGTTCCTAAGGTCCTCCTCCTAATGTTCTCAAGGGGTACTTTACAATTTGCAGGCCCAGGCAATGGCTATCAATTCAGGACTAAATGTGCTACATCAAAAGATAATGGTCTGTCATGAGCAGGGGGAAAAAGACTTGGAGAACAGCTTCACGGTAATTTTCAGGAAGTGCATTTACAAAAAAAAAACCCAAACAAATCCAGACAAACAAATAAGCCCACATTAATTCCACAGACTGAGAAGATTCTTACCAAAAGTGCCCTCTTAAAAAGCTGGAATTCTTGGAATACCTCCAAGAGCTGAAGGAATCCAGGGTGAGGAGCTTATTGCCTAACAAGCTAAAAGTCAAGAGAAGGCTAAAGTATTGGCATTTCACTAGTCAAAATTTCTACAGATCAAAAAGGAAAATCCTAACAAAAGTGAGATAAATAGTGCTTATGTGAAGGTATAGGATCTTTCATTTATGTACTAGCTAAATTAACATCAGCTAGACTGGCAGCTTTCCCACATTAAAGGTTATTAATAGCATGCTCTATTCCTTTAACCAATATATTTTTTTCAAATTATCCACTGTGCACTGATGTGCAAAAGAAGCATCAATTCCTAATTAAAAAAATCTGATATTCTCTAATGAGTAGAAGCTAGAGGCCATCTTGAGAATGAAGTGTTTAATAGAAGCCTCAGAGTACTGAACTAAATAAATATCCTTCATTGTGGTAACCTCATGACCATCTTTATTTTTAATTGCTGGAATAAATGATTTCTGCTTAGATGGTTTAAACAGATATGTTAAAACTTTTCTAGGTTTATTACTTAGTGCAAGTGCTGATGTGCAAACTTGCAAGACCTTGAAGTGCACACATAATCAATAATGCACCTAACCACTCTCTGAGTTCAATTGTAGTATCTGTTAGACCTAGCCATCCAATACCTTGCCTTGAAATAATTAACAGGCATTTCAGGGCACGCTGTGCTAGATTAACTTCTTTCTAGTAGTAATAGCACAGAAGAGAAATGTGCAGAACAATATCCCCTGTAACAAAATGACCCACGAACTGTTACTGTTCACTGGTAACATTTCTATACTCTTCTTCATATTTATACAACATTTACATAAACCAAATTATTTAAAACATTTACTATCCCTGCTATCTTCCTTTCTTTTCAGAGTCAAGTACAAAATAGAGAATATTCTGTACACAGAAAGTCACTCCATACTTTTTCTTCTGTGTTTTTTAGGATTTTATTCAATTTCTATTTCATATTTTAAAAAGGAGAAGGATCAAACTAATATTTAGTGGCATTTCAGCCACTATTGAATTGAAGAGACAGGATAGCCTTTTGAAGTCAATAAAAAAACTTCTACTCTAGTACTAAGTCTAGTACTGAGTCTAGTACTAAGAGACAAGATTCACAAAGTTGTTAATAGCTTTTGTCAACTGTGGGACAAATGTGGATCTCTGGGCTGCTGCCCACCTTTTATAGGTGGACAGGAATGTTCTGAAAATGATGAAGAGTAAATGGGAATGATGAATTAAAACACTGAGCATTAGAATAATTTCAGAATTATGAGACTGCGTATTTCAGAGTTATACAAGAATAGTTAAGGGCAAAATATGGCTCATGACTTTTGTAAATGTTGCAGTACTAATCTTCTCAGTCAATGAACAGTAAATTGACAATGCATCTGGATGAGTTTCTTCTAGTTAGTGACTTTCAGTGACCTCTTGTTCACACCAATCACTCACTAGTTATGCAGTCTAAAAAGTAAATATAATTTTCAAAAGATGACAGACCCACATTCTACTCTTTCTCCATGACACAAGAGACATTTGAAGTGTGCTGGTGTTATAATGCACTATCACTTGTGCAATTGTGAAACCAAAAGCTGAAGGTCAATTCACGAGGTTCCTTACATCCAGCTCAGTCTCACACCTGGCAGGTCACAGCGCTCATTGACATAGTGAGATTCCCAAGAAAAGAAATTTTTCTGTCGATTCTTTCATTCTTGTATTGGGTTTTCTGGGAGGGGTTTTTGGTTGTGTCTTTG